>NC_090647.1:209742136-209879636 GCF_040937935.1 Hyperolius riggenbachi | reverse complement strand
ATAAATATGGCAGTCTCCATATCCTCACTTCAGTTGTCTTGTAAAATTCCTAAGCGTTGGCAGTTAAGAGACGAATTTCACGTTACATACTGTTAATCAACAAAATTGTAATATGCAAATTAGAGGAGTCGGAGTCGAGGAGTCGGTGGAATCCTAAACTGAGGAGTCGGAGTCGGTGGATTTTTGGACCGACTCCACAGCCCTGGAAAACATGAAATTAAAAATTGACCTATCCTGGCAGCTTGTCAGATGCCTATAAAACATCACTACACTTATTACAGCTACACTGTGTCCTCTTTCTTCTCCAAGTTCCACACACCTTTATAGCAAGAAGTAGAAGAATAGCACAAAGTTTTGAATAGTCGCTGAGGTATGAGCTTCTCCATTTTGCATGGCTAACATGCTTACAATACTCTACTGCTACTAAAAGGAGGCTTTAGATTGTAAGCCTCAGGCAAGGCCCTCCCCACTAGTGTTTCCAGCTTGATCATACACCCTCATTGTGGGGAACCCCTCTCACGGACTAGAACAGGCTTGAAATATTGTTACCAAAGACATTCAACCCCATTGCATGATCTTGTTTCTTCTACTTGTAGGTGAACCCCATTTATCTATTGTGCAGTGCTGTGTAATATTAAAGTGGAACTGAAGATTGATAAAAAAAAAAAAAAAAAGTTTCACTTACCAGGGGCTTCTGACAGCCCCCTGCAACCGTCCTGACCTGCGCTGATCCTCCGTTCCCCGCTGCAGGCCAGTTTCAGTTCTGCTGACTTATAAGTCTATCCTTGTTCGCAATAGCATACTACACCTGCATAGGACGCTATTGCGGATGAGAACGCGAGCAAGGACAAGCTTGGCCAGGGCTGCACAGGCGCAGTGGCGCGCCGACTCCAGGTCGCAAAAACTAAACTAGCTGGCAGCAGAGAAACAGAGGATTGTTGAGGACCTGCGTGGGAGAGGACAGCTGCAGGGGGCTGGCAGAAACCCCAGGTAAGTGAAACTTTTTTGTTTTTTTTAGGCAATCTTTAGTTCTACTTTAAGGCTCTTCAGAAATGCAAATAATAGAAATAATAATAAATGTTTTTCCCCTATATGTACAGGAGTGATCTATCTTGGTACTTTGCAAAAATCAACAAACACTGTGTACTGTGAGTCAATTTCTTCTATACACTGCCACACTCCATCCACTCACAACCTTCCTAGCACAAAAGTAGTGCAATTCTGGTAATACACTTCAGATTTTCCATAGTGATGTAACCCTTTCGGGACCAGTAGGCTCTGGACCCTTTAAGACCAGAGCCATCCTTTATGTATTTTGATTGCTGTGATTGGCTCATAGCAATCATAGGGGCAGGAGCCAATGAAAGACTCCTCAACAAGTTACGGAAGCTCTGCTGTCACTATGGCAGCAGAGCGAGCAGGTGCAGTGACACGAACAACCAGAGTCAGTATACGGCTTGGCAGGGCTGAATGAAATCTACACCCTGGCAGTAATAAGTGGCCACAAACGGGGTAGATTTCAATCATGAAGGTCCAGAAGTGGTTAAAGTATGCAATCCCTTCTTTATTCTAAACTTTGAGCTGCAGAGCTCTGATTTAGGGGGGCATGCAAATTTCAATTGATTACACTCTATAAACAAAATACAACTACAAATACCATGAAGAAGTATTTCCTTTTTTCTCGTGCACATCATCTTCAACACAATCAAAAGTGTAGCAGAACCACAACAGCGGCATTGAAAGCAGACTCAACAATGCAATAGTACTGCTTCTGTCCTTTCTGTACAGTAGCAACTTACCACAAGCTAATAATTGGAACGTGTATTCTAAATAGATGTTAAATATATGATTACCATATTTGCAAAGCCCCCCATCTACGTGCAATAGGTCTCAAAATATTATATTCCTAATGAAACATTTGAGAATGTTTAGCAGTTCCATTAAATTATTTCTGCCTTGCAGGTGATCTAATTATCCAGTGCTGATGTAGAGGAGTAACAAGGTTAACTGTGCACAGGAACACACCACCACCAGACTACATCATCATGCATCCCAGAAGGGTCTAGGTCTTGTACATACAGGAAAATACAACAACAATAGTCACAAACGCTGTGAAGACTCTCTTCCTTTTTTATTGCAATAAAATGACAGTCATAACTAGCTACAGTGTAAAAATGCCATACAAATGATATGAGCATGAGTAAGCAGAATTTAACACCAGAACCATGTTTATAAACAACAAAATCATAAATGCCAGAACCTATACTGATCTACACAGATTAATATTTCTCTTATGATTCTTGTGTCAAAACCATACATGATCATTCTAATAGATAACAACAAGGACACCTTAAAATTAACCGACAGGCAGAAAAATATACATGAAAAGGAAAAAAGAAAAAAAAAAAAAAAAACACTGCCTCATTACACCAGGCAACAGATGGTGTCATGATATTCTTTTGTGATCACTGTCTGCACTGCATGCCTGCCCCTCCTCAAAGCTAACATTATGCCCCATCTCACAGTCATGATTTGTCATGCACTAGACAATGTCTGGACATTTCAGTTGGTCACACTGCAGTGCAGCATATGAGCAGAGGTTGTGATAAGCTCCAACAAACAGGTAGGCCCAGTTTACACTTGCACAGATAAGAAACTGATCCATGGAACAGATCAGTTTTTAAAAGGCATCGGTTTTCCATCTGTGACCCTCTACTCTGTTAGCACGCAGGCAATGTGGATACGTCAAATCGAGAAAAATCACTCCAGACCCAAACTTGTGGTCTATTAGGAGGAACGGGCTGAACGGATCTGTTCAAAAAGGAGCAATGTGAACAGATCCTATTGATTGACATAGGATCTGTTCCCTTATAGTCCGCTATTCCAGTGTTTTGGTGTTTAAATAAGATTGATCATTTTCTAAAACTCTAAATGTGTTATTCTTGGTTAACTATATCAAGCCAGAGTACCCCCTGGAACCATCAGAAGTACCCCCTGGGGTACTCGCACCACAAGTTGAGAACTTAGGCGCTAATCGAAACATTTTTACTCCAATGTGAACCAGGCCTAATACTTTGTACAGGTTAGCTTCAAAGCAAATCTGTCAAACATGTACTCAGTTAACCCCCTTGCCGGTCCAATTCTCGTGGCAAGGGGGCAGCACAGCACTTTTTAAAAAAAAAAAAATTAAATCATGTAGCGAGCCTGCCCTGGGCTCATGACAGCCGCTGAGCAGCGGCATCCCCCCACCCACTCCGATCGTCTCCGGCGATCAGAGTAAGCAGGAAAATCCCATTCAGAACTGGATTTCCTGCTGGGCTTACCCGGTTGCCATGGCGACGGTGCGGGATGACGTCACCGACGTCATGGACGTCAGAGGGAATGCCAATCCACCCCACAGCGCTGCCTGGCACTGATTGGCCAGGCTGCGCAAGGGGTCTGGGGGGGGGGGTCGGCGCGGCGATTGGAATATGCACGCAGCTAGAAAAGTGCTAGCTGCGTGCAAAAAAGATTATGCTAATCGGCCCAGCGGGGCCTGAGAAATCCTCCTGCGCAGGTTACCCCGAGCTAAGCTCGGGATAACCGGCAAGGAGGTTAAGGCTCGTGTACACATGCTACGTACAGGGTCAACTGAGGTGGCCAATAATGACCGCCTCTGCCGATAATCCAACCTGTGTACAGCAGCCCCTGACCGCCGCCCCAGCCCTCAATCCGACAAGCGCATTAGCTTAGCCAAGCGACGGCCAATACGTTTGTTCTCTCGGCGTGCTGTCATGTCTGTGCTGCTCCATTGGCACTCTGTTGCAACACTCCCACCCCTCCCCCATGTAGGATTGGGTTTCATGCTGGGACAGCTACTGCACAGGCTCCCACGATTGCAAACACTAACAAAATAGCCGAATAAACCAGGGCTGTGGAGTCGGAATCGAGGAGTCGGAGCAATTTTGGGCACCCGGAGTCGCAGTCGTGGTTTCATAAACTGAGGAGTCGGAGTCGGGAGTCGGGTGATTTTTGTACAAAATCCACAGCCCTGTTTAATATTAGACTAAGGAGTCGGAGTCGAGATTTCATAAACTGAAGAGTCGGAGTTGGGAGTCAGAAGATTTTTGTACCGACTCCACAGCCCTGGAATAAACACATGCATTTGGAGTAGCTAGGTTGTGGCAAAGGCGTAGCTAGGTAGTGTTATTGTATCTTCTACCTATAATGCTGTGGGTGCAATATGGGCAAAGGGTTTTTATTTAGTTTGGTTCAAACCACCATATCAATGCCATGCAGCAGCAGCTAAAGCATATACAACTTCAGAGATGCATAAAACAAGAAATAAAAGTCACAAGATGCTAATACATGACTCCCTCTGTATAAATCACTTGAGGCCCTGCCTGAAGCATGGGGTATGTGATGTTGGCTACATTTCTTATGTTGTGTGGTAATGGTGGCTGCATTTCTTAAAGGGAACCCGAGGTGAGAGTGATATTGAGGCTGCTATATTTATTTCCTTGTAAACAATTATTCATAAAATACGCCTGGCAGCCATGTTGATAAGCAGAAGTAGTGTCTGAGTCAAAACCCTGGAACAAGCATAAGGCTAATCCAGTAAAAGCCTCAGAGTACCTGACCCGCATATGCTTGTTCAGGTTATATGGCTAAAAGTAATGGAAACACAGGATCAGGATGATTGCCAGGCAACTGGTATTGTTTAGAAGGAAATATGGCAGCCTCCATATCCCTCTCACCTCGGGTTCCCTTTAACTGATCAAGAGATTTTGCACCCATGGCTTACTGGACTGAGGTGTAGAGAGGCTCAATGGTTGAAACGTAAACATGTTTTTTCAAGCTTAAACAACTATTAACTGAGGGCTTACTCACACTAGACAATGTGTGCACAATTGCGATACCGTGCATGCATTTGACATGTGGCAGGGTCCATTTAACACAATATAGCCCAATGGGAAATAGTGTGTGTCCTGTGATAAAGTTTTCCCGGACTTTCAAGTTACCATGCGTGTCTTACACAAGATGCGGTGTACCATAATTGACAGGCTCACATGTAGTATGAATGAGCCCTAATAATTATAGAACGCTGACAAGCTATTACTTTTTTTTTTTTTTTCGGCAGAAAGAACTTTACCACAACCTAAGGAACAATGGAGTGGGCAATTGAATTAAGGTGGCCATACATCAGTTGACTTGGCAACTGACTGACCATCAGATTTGATTGTTATCGAATCAGATGAAAATCACTGCCACCAAGAGCATGCTCGATTGACAAAGCAACCAATTTCGGGATGAATTTGGTCACATGTATCGACTGGACATGCTGCAAGATGTCGGGCCAACATGCTCGATCGGGTACACGGCGGTAACGGCGTGCAATACTGGAACAAGTGACGAACGTGATAGAACTCCAGCAGTGTCCCCACAAGTGTAAGATGTGCCCCACGCATGCATACTTTACTTGTCGGTGTCTGCTGCTGGCTCCGTGGTCCTTCCTCTGTCCGCATACACGCATGCCACATGGTTGCCGGCGTTTACATGGACACGTGTGTGACGTCACACATGCGCCCACGTATACGCCAGCAACCACGTGGGGCGCATGTATGTGGACTCAGGACGGACAACAGAGCCAGCAGCAGACACCAACAAGTAAAGTATGCGTGCGTGGGGCACATTTTACACTGGGGGGGGGGGGACAGCGAGACAACATCAATAGGCCGATTCATGATGCCCAACAGATCTCTCTCCGATCAAGAGACAGATATCTCAAGTCGAATCTGATCGATCTGCCCATGCATGGTCTGATGTATGGGCACCTTTAGGGCTCGTTCATATTTAGCGCAGATGGCTGTGCGATCAGAACGCAATGCATAAGATCGCACGCCATCTGTGCTACTACGTGCTGAAGATCCCATTCGCTACAGTGAATGAGATCTGCGCTGTTTTTCCCGAAAATACATGCAGCAGTGCGATAGAGAATCCCATATGATGGGAACGGTAGAAAAGCTGACTATGCCCTTCTACCGTTCTTGCATGTCACACACTATGCGCGCTGCCAAAATGCGCATGGCAGCGTGCATAGTCTGAACGAACCCTCACTCAAAGTAGTCAATCAAATAATTAAACAGGCAAATCCAATGCCTTTAATCTCCAAGTGATTGAGTAGGGGACTGCATGCTAGCAAACTGCTGGTAAAGTCTGCATGCTAGGAACCTTTCCCGTCACACAAGCTGCTGTAAATAAGGGCTTGTTCATAGTATGTGCAGTACAGTGCACTACAGTGTATAACACACAATCTCAAACTCAGAGCATTAGAATCAGATTCTGATGTTCAAAAACAGATCAGAACCAATATCAGACATTACATAGAAAGCAAGTCTAATGTTCCCATTAATGCACTAAGACTCCGTGCCCTATTTGGCATAAGAGCTGATTCACACTACAAGAGCTAGTGATTTGAAAAGCTCTTGCTTATGTAATGTTATGCGTGTGCTCTCACTAAAGCGATGCCATTTGCAAAAAATCACCCATAGCATTGCATGAGCAAGAGCTTTTCAAATCACTAGTGCTTAAAAAGCTCTTGCAGCGTGAACCAGCCCTAATGAACATGGTCTCAGGCCCCATTCACTTACATTCAGTACTTGGCTGCGGCAACCATACATTCTCCTACCACTCTTTCCTCCAAAGGCACATCTTTGCCACCACTTCACCCTGTCATAGCGAGACTAGGACTATGAAAAGTCATCTGCATTGACCAGAGCATTACCTCCGACATGCACTAACATGGTAAGGTTGCACAGTTATAGTCTCACTACCGATTGTGTATGTAGGGAGCAACCACAGGACAGCTTTAAGGTACCCATAGACATATTTTTGTCAGCCAAAATGATCATTATTGTTCTGCTAATCATCTGCTGCAGGAAAGATCTTATATTTGTTCTTGATCATAAAAAAAAGGATCTACTTATCTGAAAACCCAATGCACCACCACAGAGTCTGGAGAGTGTTGATATTCTGTGGCCAAGTCCCCACATGTCAATGCAGAAACTCCATTTGCAGCTGCAAGGGCACACCTTCAGACAAAGCCTGTAGGCAGTTTCAGTAGACAGTACACAGTTTCAGTTTACACTGTGAAGAAATGGATAAAGTTTGTCTGTAGGTGGCCAGCCTGCTCTAAGTAGTTGATAGCATATATCTGTGGACCAAAGGATTTCTACGGTCAGTTTTTGACTGGGAGCCAAGTAGACAGTTTTTTTTTTTAGTTTTAGTATTAATTTATTTTACACTACACAGATACACTGCAACATCAGCATAGTGCAAATTGAGTATGATGCCCGCAATGGTGAGAGGACAAGCCCTTCTGAACATGGCAGCATATAACAGCAGCAGTGACACTTACTTTAGACAGCAGTAAAGAAGGACCACAAATTTCTCAGGTTTCTTAAATTCTCTAGATGAGTCTCGGCAGACGCAAAATGTACCTTGTGTAAATCCTCCCTAACCTGTAGTCAAGAAATCCCAATTATCTTGTATGCCTTTATCCCTCCTGCTCCCTCCATTGCAACAGAACAGAAGGGTGTAGCCCCACAACGCATCTGTACAGCACTCAGTCTCGAAATGTCAATCCCTGTAGGCGACAGTCCTCATACATGTATTATTGGCTTTAGTTTACCAACAACTGCTGGAACTAGTGGAGGCTGAACCGAAACTTTGCACAAGTGTAAACAGATAAGGACACCTAATGTTTAACAACTTGGGTATTCAAGCTATCAGTTAATCATTTGCTTCTAAAAACAGCCTTAAAAGGGAACATGAAACAAGAAGAAGTATATGGAGGTGGCCTATTTATTTCCTTTTAACCACTTGCTGACCGCCCACAGCCGATGGGCGGCGGCAAAGTGGACGAAAGGATCGCAATACGCCCATGGGCGTTGCGCCCTTTTGGCATGCCGGGGGAGCGATCGCGTCACTGGTGACGCGCGCTTCCCCCGGCAACTGGCTCCGCCCACCCGCGATGACAACCCGCCAGCCGTTCGGAAGTGCCGACGGGTTGTTAACCCCACGATCGCCGCTACAAAGTGTAGAATACACTTTGTAATGTATACAAAGTTTATTATACAGGCTGCCTCCTGCCCTGGTGGTCTCAGTGACCGAGGGACCACCAGGGCAGGCTGCAGCCACCCTAGTCTGAACCCAAACACACTGATCTGCCCCCCTGCCCCCTGATCGCCCACAGCACCCCTCTGACCCCCCCTGCCCACCCCCTGGACCACTTTTTGCACCCAATCACCCCCCTAATCACCCATCAATCACTCCCTGTCACTATCTGTCAACGCTATTTTTTTTAATCCCTAAACTGCCCCCTGGGGACTCCTGATCATCCCCCCGTGTACTGTATGCATCTATCCCCCCTGATCACCTGTCAATCACCCATCAATCACCCCCTGTCACTGCCACTCATCAATCAGCCCCTAAGCTGCCCCTTGCAGGCAATCTGATCACCCACCCACACCATCAGATCGCCTGCAGACCCGACGTCAGATCACCTCCCAAGTGCATTGTTTACATCTGTTCTCTCCTCTAAACACCCACTAATTACCCATCAATCACCCCCTATCACCACCTGTCACTGTTACCCATCAGATTAGACCCTAATCTGCCCCTTGAAGGCACCCAATCACCCGCCCACACACTCAGATTGCCCTCAGACCTCAGCCCTTATCAATTTGCCAGTGCATTATTTACATCTGTTCTTCCCTGTAATAACCCACTGATCACCTGTCAATCACCCCCTGTCACTGCCACCCATCAATCACCCCCTGTCACTGCCACCCATCAATCACCCCCTGTCACTGCCACCCATCAATCACCCCCTGTCACTGCCACCCATCAATCACCCCCTGTCACTGCCACCCATCACCCCCTGTCACTGCCACCCATCAATCAGGCCCTAACCTGCCTCTTGCGGGCACTCTGATCACCCACCCACACCATCAGATCACCTGCAGACCCGCCGTCAGATCACCTCCCAAGTGCATTGTTTACATCTGTTCTCTCCTCTAAACACCCACTAATTACCCATCAATCACCTCCTGTCACCACCTGTCACCCCCTAGCACACCTACCCATCAGATCAGGCCCTAACTTGCCCCGTCTGGGCTCCTGATCACTTGGCCAAACCCTCAGATCCCCCTCAGACCCCCTTCCGATCACCTCCCCAGTGCATTGATTGCATCTATTTTCCCTTCTAACCACCCCCTGAGACACCCATCAATCACCTCCTGTCACCCCCCCTAGCACTCCTATCCATCAGATCAGGCCCAATACAACCTGTCATCTAAAAGGCCACCCTGCTTATGACCGGTTCCACAAAATTCACCCCCTCATAGACCACCTGTCATCAAAATTTGCAGATGCTTATACCTCTGAACAGTAATTTTGAGACATTTGGTTTCCAGACTACTCCCGGTTTTGGGCCCGTAAAATGCCAGGGCAGTATAGGAACCAGGGCTGTGGAGTCGGAGTTGAGGAGTAAGAGTCGTGGCAATTTTGGGCACCCGGAGTCGGAGTTGGAGTCGTTGATTTCATAAACTGAAGAGTCGGAGTCGGCTGATGTTTGTACAAAATCCACATCCCTGTTAAGTATTAGACTAAGGAGTCGTAGTCGAGGAGTCGGAGTCATTTTGGGTACCCGGAGTCGCAGTTGGAGTCGTGATTTCATAAACTGAGGAGTCGGAAGATTTTTGTACCGACTCCACAGCCCAGATAGGAACCCCGCAAGTGACCCCTTTTTAGAAAAAAGACACCCCAAGGTATTCTGTTACGTTTATGACGAGTTCATAGATTTTATTTTTTGTCAAAAGTTAGCAGAAAATGATTTGTATTGTTTTTTTTCAAAGTGTCAATTTCCACTAACTTGTGACAAAAAAAAATTCTATGAACTCACCATACTCCTAATAGAATACCTTGGGTGTCTTCTTTCTAAAAAGGGGTCACTTGTGGGGTTCCTATACTGCCCTGGCATTTTAGGGGCCCTAAACCGTGAGGAGTAGTCTACAATCCAAATGCCTCAAAATGACCTGTGAATAGGACGTTAGGCCCCTTAGGTTGCAAAAAAGTGTCACACATGTGGTATCGCCGTACTCAGAAGAAGTAGTATAATGTGTTTTGGGGTGTATTTTTACATATACCCATGCTGGGTGGGAGAAATCTCTCTGTAAATGGACAATTGTGTGAAAAAAAAAAAAAAAAAAAAAAAGTCATTTACAGAGATATTTCTCCCACCCAGCATGGGTATGTGTAAAAATACACCCCAAAACAAATTATACTACTTCTCCTGAGTACGGCGGTACCACATGTGTGGCACTTTTTTGCACCCCAAGTGCGCTAAGGGGCCCAAAGTCCAATGAGTAACTTTAGGATTTCACAGGTCATTTTGCGACATTTGGTTTCAAGACTACTCCTCACGGTTTAGGGCCCCTAAAATGCCAGGGCAGTATAGGAACCCCACAAATGACCCCATTTTAGAAAGAAGACACCCCAAGGTATTTGGTTAGGAGTATGGTGAGTTCATAGAAGATTTTATTTTTTGTCACAAATTAGCGGAAAATGACACTTTGTGAAAAAAAACAATTAAAATCAATTTCCGCTTACTTGTGACAAAAAATAAAATCTTCTATGAACTCACCATACTCCTAACGGAATACCTAGTGGTGTCTTCTTTCTAAAATGGGATCATTTGTGGGGTTTCTATACTGCTCTGGCATTTTAGGGGCCCTAAACCGTGAGGAGTAGTCTTTAAACCAAATGTCGCAAAATGACCTGTGAAATCCTAAAGGTACCCATTGGACTTTGGGCCCCTTAGCGCAGTTAGGGTGCAAAAAAGTGCCACACGTGGTATCGCCGTACTCAGGAGTAGTTAATTAAAAAATTGTCATTTACAGAGATATTTCTCCCACCCAGCATGGGTATGTGTAAAAATACACCCCAAAACACATTATACTACTACTCCTGAGTACGGCAATACCACATGTGTGGCACTTTTTTGCAGCCTAACTGCGTTAAGGGGCCCAAAGTCCAATGAGCACCCCCCAAAATGCCAGGACAGTAAACACACCCCACAAATGACCCCATTTTGGAAAGTAGACACTTCAAGGTATTCAGAGAGGAGCATAGTGAGTCCGTGGCAGATTTCATTTTTTTGTCGCAAGTTAGAAGAAATGGAAACTTTTTTCTCACAAAGTGTCATTTTCCACTAACTTGTGACAAAAAATAAATTCTTCTATGAACTCACCATGCCTCTCAGTGAATACTTTGGGATGTCTTCTTTCCAAAATGGGGTCATTTGGGGGGCATTTATACTATCCTGGAATTTTAGCCCCTCATGAAACATGACAGGTGGTCATAAAAGTCAGAGATGCTTCAAAATGGGAAAATTCACTTTTTGCACCATAGTTTGTAAACGCTATGACTTTTACCCAAACCAATAAATATACACTGAATGGATTTTTTTTTTTTTTATCAAAAGACATGTAGCACAATAAATTAGGACAAAAATGTATACAGAAATTTTACTTTATTTGAAAAATGTCAGCACAGAAAGTAAAAAAAAAAATTTTTGGACAAAATTCATGTCTTTTTTGATGAATATAATAAAAACTACAACTCGCAGCAGCAATCAAATAGCACCAAAAGAAAGCTGTATTAGTGACAAAAAAAGGTGGTAAAATTCATTTAGGTGGTAGGTTGTATGACCGAGCAATAAACCGTGAAAGCTGCAGTGGTCTGAATGGAGAAAAAGGCTCTGGTCCTTAAGGGGTAGAAAGACTGTGGTCCTCAAGTGGTTAAACAATAACATTTGCCTGGCAGCCCTAGTGATCTATTTGGCTGCAGAAGTGAATGTCACCGAAAAAAAGCTTGCAGCTAATCTTGTCAGATCTGACAATAATGTCAGAAACATCTGATCTGCATATGCTTGTTCAGAGTCTATGGCTAAAAAGTATTAAGGCCCGTTTCCACTAGCCACCGCGCGCAGCAGCGAGACGCACGGCGGCACTTCCGGGTCTGCGGGAACGCCGGCGAATCCCAGAAGCTGTGCCATGCACAGCTATGGGATTCGCAGCCTCCCATGCGAAAACTGTGGGCAGTGTCAGCCGAATTGCTAGGGTAAGCGATTCGGCCGACGGCGCCAGTTTCCTATGGCAGAGTTTCCCTACGCGATTTGCCTGCGGGGAAACTGCGGATTCGGAGCAAAAACCGCTCCAGTGGAAACGGGCCCTTATAAGAAGAGGATCAGCAAGATAGCCAAGCAACTGATAGTGCTAATTAAAAAAAAACAAAAAACTGGGGTACGTGTGCTGCCGGACATGCGCAGAAGAGCGTGCCCAGGCAGATTACGGGCAGGGTCATATCAAGTAAACAAAGCTGCTGGAAAGGATGGTGAGGGAGCCCACACACCTCATGGGGCTAGAGGAAGCGCCAGGTAAGTATAAACAGGCACAATCGACGCTCAGGTTTCCTTTAATAGGGATACATGAAGAAAAAGAAAGGAGTGTAGCTTTGCTTCCAGCACCTAGAAGTCTCGGAGCTAGGCTACTTTAGGGGACCCACCGCAAATCCCCATAGACAATTTCAGCTGGGTTGCAAAACGGAATGAATGTCTTCCGTTTGCTTGTTTAAACCTCCACAAGCCTTATAGCCTCTAGTAGCAAAGCATGCCCTCTAACGAATTTTGCGGGTTTCGGTCAAAAAAAAGTTGTAACTGACTGTACAGGAGCCGCCGAACGGCCGCAATTTCGGGTCCGTCAGCCATCTTGGTTCTGCTCTGCAGGTCGTTTCTTCCTCCTCATTGGAGGGATTGTTTAGTGGGGGCGTGCCAGCTTCTGTCAGCAGCTAACAAACCCTCCAATGAGGAAGAAAGGACCTGCACAGCAGAACGAAGATGGCCGACGGAACCGAGATGAAGGCCGTTCGGCGGCTCCTACACAGCCAATTTCAACTCTTTTTTGGACCGAAAACCTCACAATTCGTTAGAGGATATGCTTACCTATCCATGGGTATAAGGCTTGTGGGGGTTTAAACAAGGTGAAAGCGGACATTTGTTCCGTTTCTGCAGCCCAACTGAAAGTGTCAGTCTATGGGTGGGGATTTGCGGTGGGTCCCCTAAAGTAGACTAGCTCCGAAGTCTCTGTGTCCCTTGCCACAGTTCCGCTGTACTTTTTCTGCTGTCTCTTCCATAGCATCCCAGCCACTCATGTGACCTACCACGTTCTACACACCTGTGCAAAATGCTCCTGGCCACAGCAGCATGATGATGAGCGGTGCATGGGTGCACATGCACAGAAGCTGCCAACCCAGCCAGGTCACTGGCCGCTACAGAGAGGACAGCAGAAGACAGTTGAACTGCAGAGGGGCATAGAGACTTCTAGAGGCAGGAAGCACCCCCAGGTAAGTGAAGCTGCAATCCTTTCTTTCCCCTCATGTATCCTTCAGTACATGGCAGTTTTAGCAACTACAGTCACATTTCAGAAACGCAGCAGGCTTGCTAAACTCCTGGATGAGAAGACAGAAAGAAAGGGTCCTGTGAAAAACAGTCACTAAACAGACGGGAGGAGCAGAGACTCACCTCCAAGTTGAAGGCGCTGCAGCCCTTCAGGAACTCCCTGATGTTGCCCAGGCACTCGGCGTCAGTGCGCGGCTCCGGGTACACCTGCGGACAGAGAGACACAGCCAGTTACACAGAGCATAGCACAGCCCTCCTGGCAGCCCGGTGCCACAGCCCGGCCAGCTGCCCTGTCTCAGCCTCCATCATACATTGCGAGTGTGGACACTGCATGCCTAAGCACGTGTATGCAGCCTGCACTGCTTCCCACTCACCCTATTATTTATATTTATTTCCTTCCCCTCTGATCTCCACTCTCAGATTCTCTCTTCTTTTTTCTACCAGGAAGCAAATCCCAGCTGAGGAAATGACGTGCAAGGAAGAGTATGTCTCCCCCTCACTGCTGGGCTGGGGAAAGAGCTGGAAATGTACCTGGCTCGGGATTCACTGGCTGCAGGACTTCCCCATAGCCTGCCCGACCTATCCTGCTGCAAACAGCGGCTTAACCCCATCGCTACTATAGCACACACAGGCAACATTCCATTACTAAACAATATAAGGATACAAAATATGTAGCCAGGCAAAAAGCGCACTGTGTAACGAATCTGTACATCACGTGATCTTATGGTTCTTAAAGGGGAACTGAAGTAAGAGGTATACGGAGGCTGTCATTTTATTTCCTTGTAATCAATACCAGTTGCCTGGCAGCCCTGCTGGTCTATTTCTGTGCAGTAGTGGCTGAATAACACCAGAAACAAGCATGCAGCTAGTCTTGTCAGATCTGACTTTAAAGTCTGAAACACCTGATCTGCTGCATGCTTGTTCAGGGGCTATGGCTAATAGTATTATAGGCAGAGAATCAGCAGGGCTGCCAGGCAACTGGTATTGCTTAAAAGGAAATAAACATGGCAGCCCCCATATACCTCTCTCTTCAGTTCCCCTTTAATACAGCAGCTCAGTAGACTTTTTCCTTCATTCAGAACTGAAATGCAACTCTTAAAGAGAGCCTGAACTGAAAATAAAAAGTCAAAATAAACAAACACGTCATACTTACCTCCTGTGTGGTCTACTTATCAACCTCTTTTTTCTTTTCCGGGTCCTGTTTGTCCACTGTGATCAAGGTAATTCTCTGTCCTCCATTTTAAAAATGTCCGTCACCCCATAAAAGCTTCCTGGTCAGCACACTGTTAAACTGTAATATCACCCACTTGAGCCATAGGGAAACATGGACATTACCTTGCACATTAAGTTGTAACTGACAGCTGCTGATATATAACTGACAGCAACTGGTATATATCAGTTCTGACAAAATATTGTCAGAACTGGAAGGAATCACTGTAAGGAGAAAATTGTGAGCTTCTGAGAGGAACTGACGGTGAGGAAAGTATGTTATCTTCATTTGCAGCTACATCATGTGTTTATTTTAAATAATTTTACTCGCTTCAGGTTCCGTTTAAAGGACTTCCGAGGTGACAGTTAAAATCTATTGTAACTCATCTGGGGCTTCTTCCACCCCCTAGCAGCCATTTCAGTCTTTTACTGCAGCCCTGGTCCTCCTTAGTGACCCGCTAGACGCACGTAGTGATCGCAACCTGCCATCAGAGTCGGCTCTTCTGCGCCTGCGTGGGCATGTCATCTGGCGCATACTGCGACTGCACAAAACTACTGCAACAACACCATGCGATAGATGACTTGAATGCGCGGGCAAAAGAGCAGACTTTATACACAGGGGGATAATAAAAATCTATGCAAAAACTGATCCCCCTCTACACAAGCATCTTTGAACACAGAAACAAATCTGTTTTCTGTGTCCCAGCCTGTGGGTGGAAAGGGGGCCATCATGCTGGAGGGGGTAGCAGCCAGAATTGGGGGTGGGGGGGAATCGCCCCCCCACCCCTCACCTGGGTCTCCCAAATCCGCTCCCCCTCCAGCTATTTGCGCAAAAGTTGTTAAAGAGACTCTGAAGCGAGTCTAAATTCAATTTTTAAACATTCAGTCATGTTAAGAACTATAACCCCTTCTAAACCGCCGATATCCTGCTGAAAAACGAGGGGTTTATACCCCCCAAATTCCCCCTGCAAAATCCACGACTTTCTTGCTTGTGGATTTTGCTGCTCATGAAGGCAGAGCTATGAGCTGCAGCTCTGCCTCCATGTGCGTCAATCGTCGCACGGATCTCTGCCTCTTCCCCGCCCCTCTCTGTGAAGGCAGATTGAGAGGGGCGGGGAGAGGTGGGGATTGACGCGCTGAGAGGCAGAGCTACAGCCATTAGCTCTGCCTCATTCAGGAAACGTTCCCCGGAGTTAGGAGAGGGGATTTGGGGGTAATAGAAGGAGCTATAGTTCTTAACATGACTGAATGTTAAAAAAGTGAATTTAGACTCGCTTCAGAGTCTCTTTAAAATGTAATGTAGGCAGCGAGCGGGGAAGCTTCCTCCGCTCGCCGTGTCTCTTCCTGCAATGCCGCCCTCCGAAGTATAGAGGGCAGCATTACAGAAAGTCAAGCAGCGAGCGGTGGAACGCAAAGAAGGAAGGCTTCCCTGCTCGCTGCCTACATTACATTTTAACAACTTTTGCACTAGTAGCTGGAGGGGGAGCGGGGACGGGGGACCCAAGTGAGGGGGGGGGGGGGGCATTAAGGAGTTGGGCAGCGTTTTCCCCACCCCACTCGCATGTGGAAAAATGATGCAAATCTGCACATAGTGGAAACAGACCCTTATAGTTGTGGATGCCTTTCGGAGTAAGAAAGACATTCAAGCTCCTTTTAAATTCAAGTATAGAATTTGCCATAACCTACTTCGCGAAACAGTTGTAATGACCATCCGTCATTGCCCTGCCACCTCTGCTCACCCATCTCACTCCACAGCACCTTGTGTGCATGATGTGTGCTCTAATGAACAACGCTGAACAAACTTTGCAACTGAGGACTGTGCCTGGACGTAATCTTTTGTTTAGAAACTTTGTTGCCTTATTTCACCCCTGTGGTAACTATGAGCATGTCCGCTCAATGTTGCTGTTACAGAGATGGGTAAGATATGTTGTAGATTACACATAGTAGAAGTCCTTCCATTCATCTGAGTGCTGTCTGCTGTCTATTGTGTATTTCAATTAACTTTTTCTCCTAAGTTTTTTCCTAGGAGATTATTTTTCATCTTCTGTTCTAGCACTCTGCAATTGAAAAAGTGCTACTGTAGTAGTAAGTAGTAGGTGAAAAAGAAAATTACTGCAAAAAGGAGTATTTTCTTGCTTGCTGATGGCTTAAAAAACATGACATTGATAAGGTGTGAAAATATCACCAAGGACCGACATGTATATTGAATAGTGGCCAAAATCTTTCTTCCACATCTTTCATATCATTTATACAGACCTAGGGATTAAAGGAATATTTACCAAGTTTTTATATTGTTTGGGGATGTATCTGCACAAGTTAATTATTTCAACTTTAAAAAGGGACCTACAGGGGCAAACCCAGGATTTTCAAGGGGGGGGGGGGTGTTCCTAAAAGGTCTCCTTCATCCACACACAACACAGTATAATAATATGGTAGGACATCATGCTGGGTACACATAATGCAATTTCCCGTCCAACTGGCAGGATCTGACAATTCCGATCCGATCTGCTCCCGATCGACAAGATCGATCAGGAGTAGTTTAGATACAGATAATAATGAGGACAGCCAACATTGCTATTGAAGTGGAAAGTGAAGCATTCACATAGCAGGGGAACAGGGCTGTGCTCATATCTAGCTCTGTGCTCTGTTAAGTTCCCCAGAGCTGCTCCATGCTCTGTACACACGCTGCTGCTACATCCAAAGTCAACTGTAGCAGGGAAATAAAGGGGGTAGTGCTGTGAGCTACAGGATACCTACATATATTCTGGTGTCTCGACTTGTGCCTGTCCCCAGACACTGCACCAGCCCAGGTCTGAGGGGGGCTTCTGTGCAGCTGTAATCCCCCTTTGCATTTGCCAATGACCTAAACTGAGAAGGATATGGATTTTTCATTTTTAAAATAATACCAGTTGCCCGACTCTCCTGCTGATCCTGTGTCTCTAATACTTGTAGCCATAGACCCTGAACAAGCATGCAGATCAGGTGCTCTGACTGAAGTCAGACTGAATTAGCTGCATTCTTGTTTCAGGTGTGTGATTCAGCCACAGAGATCAGCAGGACTGCCAGGCAACTGGTATGGTTTAACAGGAAAAATCCATATCCCTCTCAGTTTAGGTTCCCTTTAAGGCCACATCATTCGCGCTTCTGTGCGCATTTGGAAGCGCATAGGATGTGGTGGAACGCAAGAACGGCAGAAGGGCATAGACAGCCCTTCTGCCGTTCGCATCTACTGTGCTGCGCAGCAGTACAATGTGCTATGATGCGCTTGCGTACTGCTGCCTGCATGTTGCCCGCAAGTGCAGAGCTGATCCCATCACTGTCAATGGATGGGATCAGCAGGGCAGCGGGTAGTGGCGCAGATGGCGTGCAATCATATGCATTGCGTTCCAATTGCACGGCCATCTGCGTTTAAGAGATGTGAACGAGGCCTTAAGCTTCATACACATGCTAGACTGCTCTCGGGTGAGGCGGATGATTGGGGTAGTCTCAGCCAAGAACCTAGTTTGTGTACAGGTGACCACCGATGTTGCCTGAAGTTCTAGCAAACTGGATCTTTATGGGCCTTTTCCACTAAGGTGCGATCGGCTTCAAATAGCACAGACTTTGGCCCTTTTGCCAATCGCAACAGCAGCGCAGTTGTAAATCGCTGTGCAGTTTTTTCATGTATGTATGTATGTATGTATACATACATGTATACTTTATGGACCCAAACAGTTCTAATTTTGTTTCATCAGTCCAC
This sequence comes from Hyperolius riggenbachi, assembly GCF_040937935.1. NCBI lineage: Eukaryota > Metazoa > Chordata > Amphibia > Anura > Hyperoliidae > Hyperolius > Hyperolius riggenbachi. The sequence goes on along the minus strand of NC_090647.1, from coordinate 209,861,190 downwards.
AGAACACTATCCCAAAACTTTTGTGGTAGTGTTCTGTGGACTGATTAAACAAACTTAGAACTGTTTGGGCCCTTGGATCAATACTATGTTTGGAGGAGGAAGAACAAGGCCTATGAAGAAAAGAACACCTTGCTTACTGTGAAGCATGGCGGGGGGAGGGGGTGTTCAATCATGCTTTGGGGCTGTTTTGCTTCTGCAGGTACAGGGAAGCTTCAGCGTGTGCAAGGTACCATGAATTCTCTTCAGTACCAGGAGATATTGGAAGAAAATGTGATGCAGTCAGTCACAAACCTGAGGCTTGGGAGACATTGGACCTTTCAACAGGATAATGTTCCCAAGCATACCTCCAAGTCCACTAGAACAGGGGTCCCCAACCTTTTCCGGCCCAGGGACCACTTTCTAACCAAATTTTTTTTCCGGGGACCGCGGGGGGTGCATCCTAGTGGACAGTGTGTGTGTGTGTGTGTGGGGGGGGGGTATGCGGCGGCGGCATAGCTAGCATAGTTGCCCCAGTATGGCTAGTATGGTTACCCCAGTATTGCTAGCATAGTGTCTCAGTATAGCTAGTATAGTGTCCCAGTATAGCTAGAATAGTGGTTAGTATAGTCCCAGTATGGGTAGGTAGTGCCCAGTATAGCTAGTATAGTGCCCAGTATGGCTAGTATAGTGCCCCAGTATAGCGCCCTAGTGTGGGTAGTACAGTAACCCGCCCCCCCCCCCCCACACTGCTGTTACCTTAGCTGGCGGCCGCTTCCTTATATTCCCCTCTCATGCCGTGTACTGATTCCCAGCAGCGCACAACGCGGCTGCTGTGTGATGCGGCAGGAAACAGGGCAGCGGCTTCCTGTAGCGGCGATGTGCATCGCCGTTACTATGGGAACCGCTCTCCTGCTACCTTCCGCATCACACATTAGCTGCGTTGTGCGCTGCTGGGAATCACTACACGATCAAGAGGACAGTCCCTTGGCCCAACTGCAAACGTCCCACGAACCAGAAGTGGGCCGCGGACCACAGGTTGGAGACCCCTGCAGTCTAGACCATGGTTGCAGATTAAAGGCTGGAAATTTTTGGAGTGGCCATCGCAGTCACCAGACTTAAAGTGAACCTCCGGACTAAAAATCGACTCAGCTGCACTGAAAAGGCCTGGTGTTTCTTTAACCTGCCTGGCGTTCTATTAAGATCGCCAGGCAGGCTGCGGGAGGGTTTTTTTTTAATAAAAAAAAAACTATTTCATGCAGCCAACTGAAAGTTGGCTGCATGAAAGCCCACTAGAGGGCGCTCCGGAGGCGATCTTCCGATCGCCTCCGGCGCCCAGAATAAACAAGGAAGGCCGCAATGAGCGGCCTTCCTTGTTTTGCTTATATCGTCGCCATAGCGACGAGCGGAGTGACGTCATCGACGTCAGCCGACGTCGTGACGTCAGCCGCCTCCGATCCAGCCCTTAGCGCTGGCCGGAACTTTTTGTTCCGGCTGCGCAGGGCTCAGGCGGCTAGGGGGGCCCTCTTTCGCCGCTGCTCGCGGCGAATCGCCGCAGAGCGGCGGCGATCAGGCAGCACACGCGGCTGGCAAAGTGCCGGCTGCGTGTGCTGCTTTTTATTTCAGCCAAATCGGCCCAGCAGGGCCTGAGCGGCAGCCTCCGGCGGTACTGGACGAGCTGTGCTCGTCCAGACCGCCCAGCAGGTTAACAGTTTCACAGCATCAGAACTTTGTTTCTCTTATACAAGCCTCATTTTTAGCTGCACAGAAGAAAACTGCGCGGGCTTTTTTTCCCTGATGCTGTGCAAAGCATGATGGGATTTCTGATTTTGTTCTCATTCTGCTGTTTTGGTGCTTTTTTTTTTTTTTTTTTTTTTTTTTTTTTTTACATTTTGAATTTGACATTTGAAGCCTAGTGTGTGCAGCTGGGAGGAGTAATCAGGACATAGGATAGTTGGAACTGTGTCTCCTGCGCCTTGTCACCTCCTTTCAACTAAAAAGATGGCAGCCCCCATGAATCACAAACATTTGCCTGTTCTTTTAAAACAGGGTGGGTAAGAGATTATATTATCTATCTATTCTAATTAACATAACTAATTTAACTGGATGACAGTATGTTTGTTTAGGCTGAAGTTCCCCTTTAAATCTGATTGAGAACCTCTGGTGCAACGCAGTTGCAGCGCGCAAGACTAAGAATGTCACTGAACTGGAGGTTTTTGCCCATGAAGAATGGGCTAAGATACCCGTAGATCACTGCAAGACACTTGTGTCAAGCTATGCTTCACGTTTAAAAGCGGTTCTAACTGGAAAAGGATGTTGTACTAAGTACTAAGAATGAATGTCACTTGGGCGTTGAATAAAACTGATAATGATGTGAGCACAGAAAGCACCTGTTATGCTGGGAATACACGATGCGTTTTTGCGTTCGTTTTTGCCGTCGTTTTCGCTTTCGATCGATTCTACTCTCGATTCACTGCTCGATTCCCCTCTCGATTCCTTATCTTTTCTTATCAATTACATTCACTTGAATGAGGAGAATCGAAACGAAAGTAGAATCGACCAGATCCAACAGGTTGGAATTTATCTATCGAACCCATCTATCTAAAAGTAAAAACTTAACGTGTATTCCCAGCATTAGACTTACCGGTAACGGTGTTTCTGTTCAGCAGCCGGGACAACCTCTGGAGGATTGGCTCCGCCCAACCCCCTGTGAAAACATGAATTAAGAGTATAAAAAGCCCCCGCCCCCTTGATCCCCAGTGTATATAAAAAAAAAAAATAGACCAGAACACCAGGAAAAAAAAGAGGAGTGAAGCACCTCCAAGTGACCCACTTAACAAAGACGATAGGTACAAGGAAATGCGACAGGATAGGGAGGGCAGTAGAAGGTGTCCCGGCTGCTGAACAGAAACACCGTTACCGGTAAGTCTAACAGGTGCTTTCTCCCATTCATCAGCCGGGACACCCTCTGGAGGGATACACAAGAAAAATACCCACCTAGGGAGGGACTACAGCCTGTAGCACTTTCCTGCCAAACGACAAATCCTGCTGAGAAAGGACGTCCACTCTATAATGCTTAACAAAAGTGGAAGAACTCGCCCGAGTTGCTGCTTGACATATTTGTTGAACTGTAGCCCCTGCTCTCTCTGCCCATGAAGTTGACATGGATCTGGTAGAGTGTGCTTTGATACTTGACGGTGGAGTGGGGTCTGAAGTCTTAACTACTTCCCGACCGCCGTATAGACAAATGGCGGCCGGGAAGCAGACGCCGCAAGGACCGCCGTATTGACAAAATGCGGCGGTCCTTGTTTGGGCATGGGCGGAGCGATCGCGTCATCCGTGACGCGATCCTCCGCCTCCGCCTGTCGCCGCTCACTCGCCGCAACATCCCGCCGGCCATACGGAAGCGCCGGCGGGATGTTAACCCGACGATCGCCGCATACAAAGTGTATAATACACTTTGTAATGTTTACAAAGTGTATTATACAGGCTGCCTCCTGCCCTGGTGGTCCCAGTGTCCGAGGGACCACCAGGGCAGGCTGCAGCCACCCTAGTCTGCACCAAGCACACTGATTTTCTCCCCCCCCCGCCCCAGATCGCCCACAGCACCCATCAGACCCCCCCCCTGCCCACCCCCCAGACCCCTGTTTGCACCCAATCACCCCCCTAATCACCCATCAATCACTCCCTGTCACTATCTGTCAATGCTATTTTTTTTTAATACCCCCCCCCCCTGCCCCCTGCTCCCTCCTGATCACCCCCCAACCCCCCAGATTCTCCCCAGACCCCCCCCCAGACCCCCCCCCCCAATGTACTGTATGCATCTATCCCCCCTGATCACCTGTCAATCACCTGTCAATCACCTGTCAATCACCCGTCAATCACCCATCAATCACCCCCTGTCACTGCCACCCGTCAATCAGCCCCTAACCTGCCCCTTGCGGGCAATCTGATCACCCCCCCACACCAATAGATCGCCCGCAGATCCGACATCAGATCACCTCCCAAATCCATTGTTTACATCTATTCTCTCCTCTAAACACCCACTAATTACCCATCAATCACCCATCAATCACCCCCTATCACCACCTGTCACTTTTACCTATCAGATCAGACCCTAATCTGCCCCTTGCGGGCACCCAATCACCCGCCCACACGCTCAGATTGCCCTCAGACCCCCCCTTATCAATTCACCAGTGCATTCATTACATCTGTTCTTCCCTGTAATAACCCACTGATCACCTGTCAATCACCTGCCAATCACCTATCACCCATCAATCACCCCCTGTCACCCCCTGTCACTGCCACCCATCAATCAGCCCCTAACCTGCCCCTTGCGGGCAATCTGATCACCCACCCACACCATTAGATCGCCTGCAAACCCGCCGTCAGATTACCTCCCAAATGTATTGTTTACATCTGTTATCTTCTCTAAACACCCACTAATTACCCATCAATCACCCCCTATCACTGTTACCCATCAGATCAGACCCTAATCTGCCCCTTGCGGGCACCCAATCACCCGCCTACACGCTCAGATTACCCTCAGAACCCCCCTTATCAATTCGCCAGGGCATTATTTACATCTATCCTTCCCTGTAATAACCCACTGATCACCTGTCAATCACCTGCCAATCACCTATCACCCATCAATCACCCCCTGTCACCCCCTGTCACTGCCACCCAACAATCAGCCCCTAACCTGCCCCTTGCGGGCAATCTGATTACCCACCCACACCAATCGATCGCCCGCAGATGCGACATCAGATCACCACCCAAGCGCAGCGTTTACTCTCCTCTAAACACCCACTAATTACCCATCAATCACCCATAAATCACCCCCTATCACCACCTGTCACTGTTACCCATCAGATCAGACCCTAATCTGCCCCTTGCGGGCACCCAATCACCCGCCTACTCGCTCAGATTACCCTCAGACCCCCCCTTATCAATTCGCCAGTGCAATATTTACATCTGTTCTCCCCTGTAATAACCCACTGATTACCTGTCAATCACCTATCAATCACCCATCAATCACCCCCTGTCACTGCCACCCATCAATCACCCCCTGTCACTGCCACCCATCAATCACCCCCTGTCACTGCCACCCATAAATCAGCCCCTAACCTGCCCCTTGCGGGCAATCTGATCACCCACCCACACCAATAGATCGCTCGCAGATCCGACGTCCGATCACCTCCCAAGTGCAGTGTTTACATCTGTTCTCTACCCTAAACACCCACTAATTACCCATCAATCACCCCCTGTCACTGCTACCTATCAGATTAGACCCCTATCTGCCCCTAGGGCACTCAATCACCCGCCCACACCCTCAGAATGCCCTCAGACCCCAGCCCTGATCACCTCGCCAGTGCATTGCTTGCATCTATTCCCCCCTCTAATCACACCTTGAGACACCCATCAATCACCTCCTGTCACCCCCTAGCACACCTACCCATCAGATCAGGCCCTAATTTGCCCCGTGTGGGCTCCTGATCACTCGGCCAAACCCTCAGATCCCCCTCAGACCCCCTTCCGATCACCTCCCCAGTGCATTGATTGCATCTATTTTCCCCTCTAACCACCCCCTGAGACACCCATCAATCACCTCCTGTCACCCCCCTAGCACTCCTATCCATCAGATCAGGCCCAATACAACCTGTCATCTAAAAGGCCACCCTGCTTATGACCGGTTCCACAAAATTCGCCCCCTCATAGACCACCTGTCATCAAAATTTGCAGATGCTTATACCCCTGAACAGTCATTTTGAGACATTTGGTTTCCAGACTACTCACGGTTTTGGGCCCGTAAAATGCCAGGGCGGTATAGGAACCCCACAAGTGACCCCATTTTAGAAAAAAAGACACCCCAAGGTATTCTGTTAGGTGTATGACGAGTTCATAGAAGATTTTATTTTTTGTCAAAAGTTAGCGGAAATTGATTTTTATTGTTTTTTTTCCACAAAGTGTCACTTTCCGCTAACTTTTGACAAAAAATAAAATCTTCTATGAACTCACCATACTCCTAACAGAATACCTTGGGGTGTCTTCTTTCTAAAATGGGGTCACTTGTGGGGTTCCTATACTGCCCTGGCATTTTAGGGGCCCTAAACCGCGAGGAGTAGTCTAGAAAACAAATGCCTCAAAATGACCTGTGAATAGGACGTTGGGCCCCTTAGCGCACCTAGGCTGCAAAAAAGTGTCACATGTGGTACCGCCGTACTCAGGAAAAGTAGTATAATGTGTTTTGGGGTGTATTTTTACACATACCCATGCTGGGTGGGAGAAATTTCTATGTAAATGGACAATTGTGTGTAAAAAAATCAAACAATTGTCATTTACAGAGATATTTCTCCCACTTAGCATGGGTATGTGTAAAAATACACCCCAAAACGCATTATACTACTTCTCCTGAGTACGGCGGTACCACATGTGTGGCACTTTTTTACACCCTAAGTACGCTAAGGGGCCCAAAGTCCAATGAGTACCTTTAGGATTTCACAGGTCATTTTGCGACATTTGGTTTCAAGACTACTCCTCACGGTTTAGGGCCCCTAAAATGCCAGGGCAGTATAGGAACCCCACAAATGACCCCATTCTAGAAAGAAGACACCCCAAGGTATTCCGTACGGAGTATGGTGAGTTCATAGAAGATTTTATTTTGTCACAAGTTAGCGGAAAAAGACACTTTGTGAAAAAAAACTATTAAAATCAATTTCCGCTAACTTGTGACAAAAAAATAAAAACTTCTATGAACTCACCATACTCCTAACGGAATACCTTGGGGTGTCTTCTTTCTAAAATGGGGTCATTAGTGGGGTTCCTATACTGCCCTGGCATTTTAGGGGCCCTAAACCGCGAGGAGTAGTCTTGAAACAAAAATGACCTGTGAAATCCTAAAGGTACTCATTGGACTTTGGGCCCCTTAGTGCAGTTAGGGTGCAAAAAAGTGCCACACATGTGGTATCGCCGTACTCGGGAGAAGTAGTATAATGTGTTTTGGGGTGTATTTTTACACATACCCATGCTGGGTGGGAGAAATACCTCTGTAAATGACAATCTTTTGATTTTTTTACACACAATTGTCCATTTACAGAGGTATTTCTCCCACCCAGCATGGGTATGTGTAAAAATACACCCCAAAACACATTGTACTACTTCTCCCGAGTATGGCGATACCACATGTGTGGCACTTTTTTGCACCCTAACTGCGCTAAAGGGCCCAAAGTCCAATGAGTACCTTTAGGATTTTACAGGTCATTTTGAGAAATTTCGTTTCAAGACTACTCCTCACGGTTTAGGGCCCCTAAAATGCCAGAGCAGTATAGGAACCCCACAAATGACCCCATTTTAGAAAGAAGACACCCCAAGGTATTCCGTTAGTAGTATGGCGAGTTCATAGAAGATTTTATTTTTTGTCACAAGTTAGCGGAAATTGATTTTAATTGTGTTTTTTCACAAAGTGTCATTTTCCGCTAACTTTTGACAAAAAATAAAATCTTCTATGAACTCACCATACTCCTAACGGAATACCTTGGGGTGTCTTCTTTCTAAAATAGGGTCATTTGTGGGGTTCCTATACTGCCCTGGCATTTTAGGGGCCCTAAACCGTGAGGAGTAGTCTTGAAACGAAATTTCTCAAAATGACCTGTGAAATCCTAAAGGTACTCATTGAACTTTGGACCCTTTAGCGCAGTTAGGGTGCAAAAAAGTGCCACACATGTGGTATCGCCGTACTCAGGAGAAGTAGTATAATGTGTTTTGTGGTGTATTTTTACACATACCCATGCTGAGTGGGAGAAAGATCTCTGTAAATGGACAATTGTGTGTAAAAAAAATTAACAAATTGTCATTTACAGAGATATTTCTCCCACCCAGCATGGGTATGTGTAAAAATACACCCCAAAACACATTATACTACTTCTCCTGAGTACGGCAATACCACATGTGTGGCACTTTTTTGCAGCCTAACTGCGCTAAGGGGTCCAAAGTCCAATGAGCACCTTTAGGCTTTACAGGGGTGCTTACAATTTAGCACCCCCCAAAATGTCAGGACAGTAAACACACCCCACAAATGACCCATTTTGGAAAGTAGACCCTTCAAGGTATTCAGAGAGGGGCATTGTGAGTCCGTGGCAGATTTCATTTTTTTTTGTCGCAAGTTAGAAGAAATGGAAACTTTTTTTTTTTTTTTTTTTTCTCACAAAGTGTCATTTTCCGCTTACTTGTGACAAAAAATAATATCTTCTATGAACTCACTATGCCTCTCAGTGAATACTTTGGGATGTCTTCTTTCCAAAATGGGGTCATTTGGGGGGTATTTATACTATCCTGGAATTCTAGCCCCTCATGAAACATGACAGGGGGTCAGAAAAGTCAGAGATGCTTGAAAATGGGAAAATTCACTTTTTGCACCATAGTTTGTAAACGCTATAACTTTTACCCAAACCAATAAATATACACTGAATGGGTTTTTTTTTATCAAAAACATGTTTGTCCACATTTTTCGCGCTGCATGTATACAGAAATTTTACTTTATTTGAAAAATGTCAGCACAGAAAGTTAAAAAAATCATTTTTTTGCCAAAATTCATGTCTTTTTTAATGAATATAATAAAAAGTAAAAATCGCAGGAGCAATCAAATAGCATCAAAAGAAAGCTTTATTAGTGACAAGAAAAGGAGCCAAAATTCATTTACGTGGTAGGTTGTATGAGCGAGCAATAAACCGTGAAAGCTGCAGTGGTCTGAATGGAAAAAAAGTGGCCGGTCCTTAAGGGGTAGAAAGCCCTAGGTCCTCAAGTGGTTAAGCCTCATCTACACGCGTAGATGAGGCGGCGATGTGGCTTATCAATGGAGCCGCTGATGCGGCTCGATTGATAAGATCCGACAGGACGGATCTCCCCACCGCCGATTCCCTGCTCGCTCCCCGCGAGGGAACAATGGCAGGGAATCGAGTGGAAGATAAGCGGCGCCGGCGGGGACGAGCGGGAAATCAAATCCGGCGCGAGCGGGGACGTGGCGGGCACGCGTGGAGACGCGGAACAGGCGATCCGGCGGCTAATTGAGCCGCCGGATCGGAGCCTCATCTACACGTGTAGATGAGGCTTTATAGGCTAAAGAAATAGTCTCACAGATCCATCTAGCAATTGTTTGTCTAGAAGCCTGTTGCTCTTTATTTTTACCCATAAATAAAACAAATAAATGAGAAGATTTTCTAAACTCTAGTTCTTGATAAATAAGACAAAAGAGCTCTCCTGACATCCAACCAATGAAATTCTTGTTCTTTAGCACTTGAAGGATTATCACAAAACAAGGGAATCACTAAACTTTGTGATCTGTGAAAATCTGAAGATACTTCAGGTAAATAATTTGGAACCGTCAAAAAAGGATCCTTGATAGACAATGCCTGGAGATCACCTAATCTCCTTGCCGTAGTAATTGCGACTAGAAAAGCCACTTTGAGAACGCAGTCCGCTCCGGCCCACGTGGCGGTGATTGACAGCGCCGATCACGCAGGCGCAGTACAGAGCGACCTCCAGGTCGCTCTGACGTCATCGCCGGGGACCGGGACGGACCTGCGGCGAACGGCTGAAGGGAGAGCTGCGGCGAGGGACGTGCTGGGAGCTTGGGGCTGGAGGAAGCCCCCGGTAAGTAGCGCTTATTTTCTTATAGTTTTCCTGACAACTCCTTTAAGACTAGAGACAAATCCCATTGAGGAATAACCTTTTGCTTTAGCGGAGTAGATCTCTGGACTGCCCGAAAAAAATCCTTGATTAATTTTTCCTGTGCCAAAGGCCTATCCAACAAAATTGATAAAGCTGAAGATTGCACCTTAAGCCTACTTAAGGCCAAATGCTTTTCAAGTCCATCTTCAAAAAAAAAAAAAAAAATCAAGAATAGTTCCAATATCAGATTGAGCTCTGCTATGTGCAGTACACCAGGATGTATATACCTTCCACACTTTCCTGTACATTTTGTGAGTAACCGGTTTTCTACATTTTAACAAAGTGTCAATGACCTTATCAAAAACCCCTTTATTTTTCAATATCACCCTTTCAGGATCCATGCTGCCAATTTGAATAACTCTGGCCTGAGGTGAAATATAGGACCTTGCCGAAGCAGGTCCGGCCTGATTGGAAGACACAGAGGAGACTGCGTGGAAAGACTCAGTAGCGTGGAAAACCATGCTCTCTTGGGCCACACAGGAGCTATGAGAATTAGATTTGATTTTTCCCACTGAACTTTCTCGAGTACTCGAGGTAGTAGTTTGAGTGGAGGGTAAGCATACCAAAAATTGAAAGTCCATAGGAGAGCGAGTGCGTCCATCCCCAGAGAACTCATGCTGTTGTGAGGAGAGAAAAACTGAGGAATCTTTGCATTCACTGGGGATGCAAAGAGATCGAATTCTGGAAACCTCAACTTTTCTGTGATCCAGAGAAAAGTTTGAGTTAACTCCCACTCGGAGTGATCAAGTTTGTGGCGGCTCAAAAAGTCGGCTACCAGATTGAGAGATCCCTTTACGTGAACCGCCTCTATCGACAAAAGATTGCGCTCTGCCCAACGAAAAATCTCTGCCACTAAAAGACAGACTCCCCGATCTGGTGCCTCCCTGTTTGTTGATATACGCCACCGTGGAGAAGTTATCCGAAAAAATGAGAACATGATTCAAGTGAATCATGTCCTAAAAAGCGAGAAGGGATTCCTTCACAGCTAGGAGTTCTCTGAAGTTGGATGACCCATGACTGTGGCCCCCAACCCCAGTCACTGCCGTCGGTGTAAATCCTCACTGGATTTTCCTGCCTCCAGATTTTGCCCTGAACTAAGTTCAGTGGCTGAAGCCACCAGTGAAAACTTGCTTTCACCTGAGCTGGTATCTGAACCTGCGAATCCAGAGATTCCTGACTTTTGTCCTAAATGCTCAACAACCAGTTCTGTAGGACCCGTGAGTACCCCTGTGCCCAGGTGACTGCTGGGATGGAAGCTGTCATTAGACCCAAAACTCTCATAATTTCTCTTGTGGAGACTTGTTGAAGCAACAATAACTCTCTCACTCCTGTTTGCAATTTTTCCACCTTCCCTGGATTGAGAAAAATTCTTCCCCGAATGGAGTCTATCACATAACCCAAAAAAGTAATGGTCGGAGTTGGATGTAAGTTTGACTTCTGATAATTTTTGATCCAGCCCATTCGCATAAGTGTCTGAATGACTAGATCCCTGTGAACTCTGAGAGTCTCCTCTGTTCTGGCAAAAATCAGCAGATCGTCCAAATAGGGAATTATGTTTATTCCCCGATTTCTTAATAATCTCATTGGCTCTGCTAACACCTTGGTGAAAAATGCGAGGAGCTGACGCTATGCCGAAGGGAAGTGCCTGAAATTGATAATGACACATTTGGTTCGGCATTCGAATCGCAAATCTCAGGAATTTCTAATGAGACTTGGCAATCGGAATGTGAAGATACGCGTCCTGTAAATCTATTGACACAAAATATTCCTCCCCTTGAAGCAGAGACCTGACTTAATAAATGTTCTCCATCCTGAATTTTTTGTAAACTAAAAATGAGTTCAGAGATTTTAGGTGTAATATCCGAGGCAGCTGCGGCGAACAGCATTGCCGCCGCAGCTGCCTCCATGCGCCCATCCGTCTGCTCGGCGTCCAGGACGCAGAGGACGGAATGTTCTTTCAGCCAGGAGCTCGCCTTAGCGCGCGGGCGCACACACAGACGGGACCTTTATGCGGGGAGGAAGCCCGTCAGCTGACCTGCTGGTCGGCTGACGTCAGAGGAGTCCCACAGCGCCCAGGATTGGCTGATGCGGAGGGGCGTGCCGGTGGGATCTCCTCTGCTTCATAAGCCTCCGGGCTTCATTGCTACCTCGTCTGTTGTCGTGAATACTTGCGTGTGAGCGCAAAGACCTTAGGTAGTTCCCTGGTTTTGATGCTACGGATTTCACACCAAGTTTAGGAATTTGCAGTCTTGCTATTGTTATTTTGTTTAGACTAATTCCAGGGTGTTGATGCCAAGGATTTCACACCCAGGCTAGGATATTACTATTGTATTGATCTCCTGTGTACGACTCTGGCTAGCACTCTGACTCTGAATCTGCTTTCTGATCTTGTACTTCTGCCTATCTGTCTGATTTCCGCTTACTCTCTTGTCTCACGATTCTATACCGATACGTACCTTCCTGTTGCTGAACCTCTGCCTGATTACTTATTACTCTCTTGTCTCACGATTTTGAATCAATACTTACCTCTCTGTTGCCGAACCTTGCCTGCCTGACCATTCTACTCACCAGTGGGCCCTCGCCACTGGTGAGGTACTAGTTACACCTGCTCCTCTGGTGGAACAGTTCTGTTAAGCTGTAGTTCAGCCCTAATTACCTGCTCTTATAGGGTATCTGTCATTGTAGTATTATTGTATCTCTTAGGCTACTGTACAGTCTGAGTCACTCGCCGTCACCGTCACCCGCTCCTCGGGAGATTCAGCCTCTTCAGTTTTGTTTCTCCAGCTTGCTGGAGGTTATACGTTAGTACACGCTCAGTGTACTGTTATACCTCACCAGTCCCTCTGGTGAGGTCTCATTAACCATTAAAGTTACGGTTGCATCCAAACACTTACACTTTATTAGGTGTCCAGAGGTTAGCCATACTTGTATTATTGGTGATTCTGCAGATCACTAATAATCAGGTATACATCTGTATTGTTGGTGATACTGCAGATCATCAATAATCAGATACTCTCTGTGTGCTGACACCAACCGTTACATTAGGTTTAGGATGAACCTGAACTCCCCATTGTTTTTTGTCACCAAGAAAAAACGTGGGAGTAATAGCCCCGAAATTCCTGCCCTAGAGGAACTGGCACTACTACATTCTTTGAAATTCATTTTTGAATTTCCATAGAAAGACCCCGAGCTTTCGCCTGATCCCGAGGAAATCTGTTCACAAATTCTCTGGGGGGAGATGGAACCAAAAATTGTGGACGATACCCGTTCTTCACTATGCTCAAAATAAATGGATCTGGATTGATCAATTCCCATTGGGACAGAAAAAATTGAAGTCTCTCCCCCACAGGCAAACCGTCATTTATTATCTTTGCTAGGTTTTGCAAGGGCGAATCCTCCACGTCCTTTGCTGGATGGAAAAGACTATTTCTTATGTTGTACTGGCTGTTTAAAAGTTTCTTGAGAGGGTCTCCTAAACAATCCAGCCCTTTTAGTGTGGAACGTCTTGCGTTTACTGGGAAACTGCTTACCCTTCTCTGCCGATCTGTGAAGGACATTATCCAATTCCTTACCAAATAATACATTTCCCTCAAAGGACACAGAACAAAGTTGGTTTTTGGACGTTAAATCCCCATCCCATGTCTTAAGCCAGAGAGCTCTTCTAGCAGAATTAAAGTTGAAGAGAAATCGAGAGCCCAATATGGTGTAGTATGTCAAAATTGATTGGATAAATGAAACAGTGAGATGGTAATGCTCACAAACACGGGTTACCACCTAGGTAACCACTCATTAGGCAGGTGAGGAGATTAGACCTGTCCTCACTCAGGATTAAGAAGTCCGTTCTGGTCAGAGGTGCTCTGCTTGCTATAACTGAATTGCTGTTGTTTATCCCCTGCTTATTGCCTGAAGAAGTGGGCTGTGCCCGCGAAACGCGTTGCATCTTTGGGGTATTTTCAATAAATGTGTATATCTATACATTTACAGTCCTTGGTGTCTGCTTTAACGGAGGCGAGTCCACCACTTCCTCCCAGCAATTTTTTAAAAATTTTATGTACTTTTATCCTTCTGGCGCCTCTGTTCACCTACCAATATACTTCTAGCAGAATTGATTAATGCAGTGGTGCGAGCCGAAACCGAACAATCTCCACTGCAGCATCTGCCAAAAAAGCTACAGATTTCAAAACTACAGGCAGGGATTTAATATACGTACTTAAATCAGACCCGGTTTTGACATGACTAATAAAATTGTCCATCCACACTCTTAGATTTCGAGAAATACATGTGGCCACTACACTCGGCAAAAAAGCAAAGGCAGCTGATTCCCAAGCCTTCTTTAACCTCCTGAGCGATAATCCCGAGCTGAGCTCGGGGTATATCGCGCAGGAGGATTTCTCAGGCCCTGGTGGGCCGATTTGCATAATTTTTTTTTTGTTACACGCAGCTAGCACTTTGCTAGCTGCGTGTAACTTCCGATCGCCGCCGCTCGCCGCCGATCCGCCGCCGCGCCGTGCAGTCCCCCCCCTCCCCGACCCCTTGCGCAGCCTGGCCAATCAGTGCCAGGCAGCGCTGAGGGGTGGATCTGGACTCCCTCCGACGTCACGACGTCCATGACGTCGGTGACGTCATCCCGCCCCGTCGCCATGGCGACCGGGGAAGCCCAGCAGGAAATCCCGTTCTGAACGGGATTTCCTGCTTGCTCTGATCGCCGAAGGCGATCGGAGTGGGTGGGGGGATGCCGCTGCGCTGCGGCTATCATGTAGCGAGCCCTGGGCTCGCTACATGATTTAAAAAATAAAAAAAATTTAAAAAATAGTGCTGCGCCACCTCCTGGGCGATATAATTGTATCGCCCAGAGGGTTAAGGAAAGATCAACCCTTTTATCCATTGCATCCTTCAATACTCCTGCATCCTCAAAAGATAAGTCTGCATTTTTGGATTATTTAGATAAGGCTGCATCTAATTTAGGACACTTGATAAATTGATCAATGTCAGCCGGAGCAACTGGAAACTTCCTTTTGGCAGATTTGGGAATAAACAATTTTCGTTCCGGTTCTTGCCACTGAGACATAATATCGTTCAATGATTGATGAAAGGGAAAAACTCTACCCGCCTTTTGTGCTAAACCCGAATAGACCTGATCTTGTGCAGAAAGCTCCTTCTGAATCTCAGGAATCTGTTCCGTAGAATACACAGCCTTTAATAATTCATCAGTATCCTCAGTATTAAACAAAAATCTGGAAGCCTTTTTTAATTCAGAGTCAGATTCCTCCTCAGAAAAAGCATTCTCCCCCTTCTTCTATTTCTGATAAATCTTCTCTCCCCTCCAATTCCTCTTCCTCCCCTAAAAAAAAAAAACAGTATCAATAGGTACGTGAGGGCGAACCCCCTGATCAGAATCGGGGACCTGAGGAATAACAGGAGAGGGCGGTGGGGTTGAAGCAGATGAAGGACCTGCTACATCCTGTGGATTTGGCAAAAGAGAATCTTTGAATTTCCCCAAAGTTTCATTAATGTCTTTAACAGATCTAAGAACATTTTTTAAGAATAGCCGAAGATTTGGATTCAATATCCGCATCTATACAAGACTGACATAAAGCCTTAGTATAGGCTAGCGGATAATTTAACAGAACACTGACAACATTTCCTAGATCTAGACCTCTCAGAACTGCTAGAGGATGTAGACTTAGGGCTTGATTCACAAAAGAAAATTTTCACGGTTTCGCTCGATCACGACTTTTCGTGCGCAATCGCGAATTTTCGCGCAAAATCATCATCGTTTTCACGCGCAACCGTGATTTTTTTATGCGAAATCACTCTCGTTTTCGTGCAAAAAATTGCTTAATTGATTAATTGCGTGCGAAAATTCACGATCGCGCGAAAATGTGAAAATTCGCGCGAAAACAGCCGTGCTAACAGTTAGCACTCTTGTGAATCAAGCCCATAGACTCCACTCTAGCCTGAAAGATAAGATGAGATAGAGATAGATATATACCCCATTAACATACATAGCCAATGTAAAATACGGAGTGCAACAGGGAGAAAATTCTCCCACTCACCACACCATCTGCCTGTGCCTGCGTCTTGGGAGCGGTCGATGCAGATGTAGATGCGGAAGATACAGCCGAGGCTGTGACAGCAGCAGCAGCAGCAGTACTGGCGCTGATCCTCCATTATCGGCGCCACGCTCGTGTCCAGCCGCTCTCTAAATGGGAGGAAGTATGCGTACTTCCGGCCGCCTCCTCTGACGTCAGCAGAAGTGACGTGTGCGCTCCACTGCTATGAGTCTCCAGAGCGTGGCTCGCGCAGGAGGAAGGCGGCTGCTGAAACGGCTCAGTCCGGTCGGCGTTTCAGCAAGCATGGCGATAGCACCTTAGGACCTCTATCTTCAAGTAAGTACTATGCCTGGACTCAACTCACCCTCTGGTGAGGAAAAAACAAAAAAAAAATGGGAGATGTATACCACAACCTGTGTTTCCAGGCGGAAACAAAATTAACTGAGGATCAAGGGGGGGGGGGGGGGGGCTTTTTATACTCTTACTTCGTGTTTCCATAGGGGGTTGGGTGAAGCCAATCCTCCAGAGGGTGTCCCGGCTGATGAATGGTAGAAAAGACATTTGTGGTTATTTCATTATAGATGTTATATTTGTCTGACTTAAAAGTGCCTCTTGGATTTAATTGTAAACAAGATGACTGAAATTATCAAAATCAATGTCAAACTGGCCAAACCACTCAATTTCAGTGGGGGTTGAATAATTTTGAACACAACTGTACTACCCTTTTCTTAACCACCTGGGCGTTACGGAAGAGCTCAGCTCGTCCAGTAACGCTGCGGTGGATTGCTCTCTTTTTTTTTTTTTTTAAACACATAGCTAGCACTTTGCTAGCTGCGTGTTTCTCTGCTCGCCGCCGATGCGCCGCTACCCGCCGCGTAACAGGCCCACACCCCCCCCCCTCCTGAGACCCTGTGCGCAGCCTGGCCAATCAGTTGCAGGCAGCGCTGAGGGGTGGATCGGGACTCCCTCTGACGTCACAACGTCATACCGTTCGTCGCCATGGTGATGGGGGAAGCCCTGAAGGAAATCCCGTTCAGAACGGGATTTCCTGATGGGCATGATCGCCAGCGGTGATCGAAAGGGTGGGAGGGAGGAAGCAGGGGGGGGGGGGGGGAATCATGTAGCTAGCGCTAGGCTAGCTACATGATAAAAAAAAAATTAGGTTAAAAAAACCGGCTGCGGCCATGGGGATTCAGAACGCCAGGCAGGTTAAAGGGAACCTAAACTGAGAAGGATATGGATTTTTCCTTTTAAAATAATACCAGTTGCCTGACTCTCCTGCTGATCTTGTGTCTCTAATGCATTTAGCCACAGCCCCTGAACAAGCATGCAGATCAGGTGCTCTGACAGAAATCAGACTGGATTAGCTACATGCTTGTTTCAGGTCTGTGATTCAGTCACTACTGCAGCCAAAGAGATCAGCACGACTGCCAGGCAACTGTATTGTTTAAAAGGAAACATCCATTTCCCTCTCAGTTTAGGTTCCCTTTAATGTCCCATGGTCAGTTCTCAATCCATATACATTTTCCTCTAGTCTCTTCTGCCTCAAAAGCTTTTGCAAAGTCCAAATGTACTACCGCTTCTAGGTCTGTATTCAATACTAACTAAAACTTTAATGTGTATAGGTTCTTTATTAATAACAATCAATGTTATATAATTGCTGGTATTGATGTAAAAATGAAAACAGGACAGCAAACTAAGACTATTTCCAGAAAGTGACCCCCTGTGCGACTTGAGCTATTTTTAAACGTCCTTTTATCAATGACACCAGCGATGAGACTGGACAGTCTGAAATGATGCCCATAGGCAAACATCAATTCATCATGCTAAACGGAAATATAATCTACTTAAAAGAACTACTGTCCTTTAAGCAGAGATCCGTGAGTCATTTATAGAAACAATAACACAGCTCTCCAAAAGCTAAGAATCAAGAGTGTTGATGCTTTCAGGGGATGCACTGTTTAGAAGCTAAAAATGTTAGAATCCTCAAGGAAGAAAATAAGATTAAATTTGCCTCACTAGTGTTCAGTCTGGCAGCACACATCTAAGCTGCTTCTAACCACTCTGATGTGCTCTTATAAACAAATATGACTTTGTAAGCAAATATAAGCTGTGAGGGTCACAAGCTTCAAATTATATCATTCCCCTTTTCATTAAAGTACTAAGTGGTGTGGTAGCATATGTGATCACTATGACAGTGCTTTTATATAACATTCATCAGTGTCTGAGTATACAGATAGACTATATCCCTTACAAAAAAAGTGGAGTATAACTTTGCCTTCCTGGAGCAGAACATATTTGCAAGTATTCAGCTTCACACAAGCAAACGTTACCACATCACTTCAGACCAGTAATAGACTATAAATCATTCACTAAGGTTCCTGAAAAAAACAGGCATAGGCCCAGAGCCACTGATTTAAGACAATGGAAAGCAAGAATCAGAGCAATGCTGGAGATATCGCAGGGCGCAGCACTGCAGGGGCTATAGACAGCTGCAGACAAACATACGATGGAGAAAGCGAATGGAAGAGCTCAGGAACTTAGAGTGCATGAAAAGTGGTTTAACACTACTTCTCTAGCATGCTCCACTGCCCATACACCCTGCAAAAAGATGGAACACCAGCACAATATCGGGGAACACCATAGGGGGATTCTTGATTTGACTGGTGGGGAGGTGGCATATGGTACTCCACTACACACTCTGACCCTAATTCAGGAAAAGGGGGTTATAGAGAGATCTCTCTGATTTGCCCTCTGCAACTGTTCTGGTGACAAATGAAGAGGGCAGAACATCAGAATAGTGATGGGGGCAACACTGCCAGCAGGACTGAGGGGGAAGTGGCATGCCAGAGTCAGAGAGGCAATGGTTGGTGGCACAGTGAGGGATACCCCCCCCCCCCCCCGTTTATAGCACCCATTCTCTCAGGTAAGAACAAAGGGCTCGGTTTATATCCAAGTATATACAAATATTTAAAATAATTCACCCATAGATCCATAAAAAAAACTAGGCAACAAAACAAGACCCTCGCTCCACTAGACATCTCTCATATGCATATACAACCTAATAAATGCAAACATTTCTACAGTGTACAAGCTACGCTTTTCCCACAGTTAATTTGTAGTACTATAATAGTTTGTTGAAGCACATAACCGTGAGAACAAAAACTTATTTACTGGCCAAAGTTTTTTAGCGTGCTTTCACACAGAGCAGTTTCATCATTGAGGGTTTTTCTTCCAGCAGATCAAGGGCACATGGATGAGGGCAGCATGGACCCGGGCTATACCTGCCACCATCTCAGTTTGGGGGAGGGGAGAGATGGTGTATGTGGGGCTTTTATATAATTGTAATATGCTTTTTTTTCAAATCTTACATTGAATATAAAAAAATTCTGATTGTCCGACAGAGGTCAAAAGCAGGCAGACTAACTATATGGTCAGTAAGGAGTTTGAAGGTGGGTTTTAATGTTGTTATGCCAGATTTGAATTCCACATTCAAGGGAACCTGAAGTGAGAGGGATAGGGAGGCTGACAAATGCATTTCCTGTTAAACAATACCAGTTGGCTGGCAGTCCTGCTGATCCTCTTCATTTAATACTTACATAGACCGTGAATCTGACGACATTAGCTGCATGCTTGTGTCAGGTGAGTGATTCAGACACTACTGCAACCATGGAGATCAGCAGTGCTGCCAGGCAACTGGTATTGTTTAAATGGAAACACATATGGCAGCCTCCACATCCCGCTCACTTCAGGTTCTCTTTAAATCCACCTGGCTTATATTGTGTACTACCCACTTGTAGTGCTAAACCAGCTCTGACCAATTGAGACACGGACTCCACAAAAAGATTTCCTGTGGTATTGGACACAAATACATCATCAGTGGAGTCTCCTGTCCTGTAAGTTGCAAAGTGAGGCCTCCACAGATGGGAAAAAAAAAAAAAAAATTATTCACCACAAGGCCAAGACTGTTACTCTTTGATCAAGTTCTGACATTAACATGCCAATTGTACGCGCGTTTGGCTGTGGCCGGCACTCTGACTAATCTATGGCTGTGTAGACTTGTACACAACAAGCTGCTATGCACTGTATTTTCACGCCATTAACTCATGGCCAGCATAGTCTTTCAGTAATTTGTGCCATCTATGGTATTGGATATGTGGGCTGGCCTTCACTCATCCTGTTCAGCAGTTGTCCTTCCTTGGACCAATTTTTGAAGATACTAACCACTGCATATACTGCGTATTGAAAATACCTCCACAAGACCTACAATTTTGGAGATGGTCTGAACCAGTTGTCTAGCCATTACATATGACAATTGTGAAAGTTGCTAAAATCTGCTAGAAATCAATGCTACGGCTGGCCCGATCAATTGCCTGATTGATTTTTCGCCAAAACCAATCAAATCAGTCAGTTGCTCTGGATGGAAGATATTGATCAGTGGTGGGTCAGGAGCAGCGGCAGATCAACAGCTCATAGCGTTGTACTGAATTAAACAGTGCAACGCTGTGGTTAGATAGATTTTTTTTTATAGATTTCATGGTGAAAACTATTAAAATCTATGCCTACTGCATGGCAGCAATTTATCCCTCTCAGATCAGATTTGATCTGACAGGGATCTTGTGGCAATCTATAAGTGTATGGTCACCTTTACACTAGCCTATTTTCCAGCTTCTAGAACGTTACCTTTATAACCTGATTGTTTATTTGCCATCTAATATAGGCCACCCATTGTAATGATATATCCAAACGTATCCACTTCACCTCTAATTGGTTTTAATGCTAGCTAAATTGTGTAGGATACCACATTACACACAGATAAAGATTCGTGTTATTTATTTTACGATTGAAATGTCAGGGATATTTCATTATGGAGCCATCTTGTTATCTACCATGACTGAGAAAATGCGATTTTCAGACTATAGACAGCATGTTACATATATGTTGATTCTGTGCTATTCATATTTAAGGCATTATAGAACAGTATTTTGGTGGCCTGAATAAATATTATAGCTAATCCCACATGCATTGATTTCTGCAGGATTCAGTCAACTAGTAATTGATTCTAACTAGAGACCATACTTCTAGGCAAATAGATCGGTGTTTATGACAACCAGGCAGCCTTAGTTCACTAAAGTCACAGTGTACAGTATAACAACTAATAAATAGCTAGACTCATAACTATTAAAAAAAAATTAAAGGGCAACTCTTCTTTAATCTACAAAACATATCAGCTCTATACTGTACAAGTCATTTTATAACTGAATGGCAATAATATATTGAATTTCAGCGAGTCTGCTGGCTCCTATATCATCACTGTGGGTCTGCTGGCTCCTATATCATGTGTCATGCACAGAAGGACTTCTTACGAAGGGAGAGCAGCCATCTTTGAATTCATTTAATTGTCCTCTGTTTTGTTGGACACAACAGAATAGATGGTTATGGGTGGCAAGACTCGATACATTGCCTCAGATTCTCCTGAGGACTATGAGGCATCACAATCTCTGAAGAACAATTTGAGGGAAAGAACTTGAAGGAAAAAGAACTTGGAAGTTTGTAAATAACGATTTTTTTGTGTCGTTCTACAGTTCTGAAAATTTAAAAAAAAAAAAAAAAAAAAAAGATTTATAATTACCGGTAGTTCAGTTAATTAACCTGCAATAAATGGCGGGCAAAAAGAAATACTACAATACTAACTTCTCTCCGCACCCACTGTCTGTTAGTGTACCACAAGGCTCTGTCATTGGACCTCTTCTCCATTTACACTCAAGGCCTGGAGCGATGAATAAGCTAATTTGGTTTTGAATATCACATCTATGCTGATGACACCTAAATCTATTTCTCAGCCCCTGATCTCTCTCTCCACTATTATCCAGGGCTGTGGAGTCAGAGTATAGGAGTCGGAGGAATTTTGGGTACCTGGAGTCAGAGTCAGCAGTTTCATAAACTGAGGAGTCGGATGATTTTTGTACCCACTCCATTCCATAGCCCTGCTATTATATTGAGTCCCTGAATGTATCTGCTGTCATCACAGGTTATGTTCATGTTATCTTGTTTCCTTAAATTTAACATGAACAAAATTAAGATTGTGATATTTCCACCTTCTCTCTCTGTTCCACCACCCATAGTGACCATCAGTGTAGAAAACAGCCCAAGAACATTAACTCCTTAAAGTGGACCCAAGATTTCAGAAATAAAATCTATTTTCATCTGCATGATGACAAATATAAAATATTTTAGATTTATTGGAGGAACCCCTACCTTCCTTTCATATTGTCAGGACAGAAACCGGCAGACTGGTGGAGGAGATAAAAACAAAAAACAAAACACAGGCTGCTACTGATGATGTCACAGGGGAGGTAATCTCAACTTGTTTGAGATTTCAAATAGACGCCCCTGTGAAGGAGGGTAGCTGATGACAAACACACCCATGATCTAAAACCTCCTACTAAGCTCAGAAGTAATGTCTGCCACCTGTATAACCCTAGTTATGAAAAGAGAAGGGTGAAAAGCATGCACTGAAATGCTCTTAGGCTTGAAGGAGTGTTTATTTTAGGTCCGCTTTAAAAGGAATCATCAGCTAAAATAAAATTTAAAAAAATCCGCTTTACTCACCTGGGGCTTTCTCTAGCCCCTTGCAGCTGACTGTCCCACACTGACCGCTCCGCTCTCTGCCCCGGGCTCCCCGCACGGTGCAGAGGCCGACTTCGAGGTCGTTCTTACTGCACCTGCGTTAAGCGCCGCTGTCAATCAAGCCCACGCTGTCCGACGCGTACTGCGCAGGCGCGGAGGGGAGCCCGGGAAGGCAGAGGAGAGTGGAGCGGCCAGCATGGTAACGTCCTCCGGGCTGTACTGCGCAGGCGCAGTAGTTCTGCGCCTGCGCAGTAAAGCCCGGAGGACGTCCGATGACGTTAGCGCGCCCGCGTGGGACGCAGAAGAGCCGTCCTTGGAGCGCAGAAGAGCCCGACCTGGCAGCCGGCCTGGCCAGGTCCAGTCGGCCACCGAAGACGACCGGAAGCCTCTGGAGCGGCGGCGAGGGCACCTCCTGCCTGCCACGGGCTGGAGTAAGTGGATATGGATTTTTATTTTTTTAAACGTTTCCCTGAACCTTCCCTTTAAGCTCGCTGTCTGGGGGAAACACTGGACTCTGCTCTCTCACTTAGACTACATATTAACACAATAAGTACCTCCTGCTACCTCCACCTCAAAAACATTTCCAGATTTCGTCCCTTCCTATCACAAGATGCTACCAAAATGCTTGTACATCCTCTAATCCTACCCAGTCTTGACTACTTTAAAACCCTACTATATGGTCTACCAAAAACAAGACTGTGCGCTCCTGCAAATACCAAACTCTATTGCCAACTTCATCCACCTCTGCTCCAGCTTGTCTGATGCAGCCCTTCTCTACCTATTATCTAAAGGATCCAGTCTAAACTCCACAACCTATCATACAAAGAATGACTGATTGCCTGGAAATCTCATGATGACCCAGAACTCCTAGGAGTGTGTAAGGGGCTATAAAGGATCAAAAAAGCCCTTTTCCTAAAAACGCTATGCAAAGAAAAAATGTGTCTTCTTAAAACAGAAGGCATTTACAATGATTCAGGTTGGAGTCCTCATATGCTCACTCCAACCTGAATAATTGGCAAATACCTTCTGTTTTAAAGAGACACTGAAAGGGAAAAAAGTGCCCCTATGTGGTACTTGCCTCGGGAGGGGAAAGCCTCTTGATCCTAAGGAGGCTTCCTCCATCGTCTTTATCCTCTGGGATTCATCGCTGTCAACCTCTGAAAATCTGATGGCGCAATAGCGTCTTTAGAACGTGGTAATATTTACCTATCCACGCCCCTGAGCAGGCGCAGTACAAGTTCAAGCTCTGGCAAAAATACGCAAGCCCGATCCAGCACAGTAGAGTGGACCCGATCGGCTCAGCTATTTCCACCAGAGCCAGAGGGGAAACTTGTACTGCACCTGCGCAGGAGTGGGGATAGGTAAATGTTACCACATGCTGTTTGGGGGCTGCCAGCGCTGGATCCAAGAGGCTGAAGAGGATGGGGGAAGCCTCATTAGGATCCAGAGGCTTCCCCCTCCAGAGGGACGTACCCCCCCCCCCCCCACACACACACACACACACACACACACACTGACCACTCAAGCTGGGCGCTCATATGAGCTTTAATTTGACAAGCATTAAAAACAACGGTTCTAAGCCTTGTTTACCAAATATACTGAGAGATCTGACAAGGAACCAATACAAGTACTACAATTAAGCCCAAGAACAAATAGAATCAGACTCGTCGTTATGCAATTATAGATAAATCGTATTATACAATAATCACATTAAGTACATCTCAGTATAGTATAATCAACTTATTTTAAGAAAAAACTTTTAATGGACACCTGAAGTGAGAGTTATATAGAGGCTGCCATATTTCCATTTGAGGCCCCATTCACACTTAGAAGTGCAAAACGGCAGCGATTTTTGACGGGGTTTTGCAGGAGTAATTTTTCCACGATTTGACGCGGAAAAAAAAAAAATCACTGGACAGTGCAGCGATTTCTCTGTAATTGCGTTTAGCACTTCTATAGCACTGAAACGCGATCGAGGGGAAATCGCCTGAAAATGTTGCAGGCTACGCGTTTGAGTTTCGCGATTTTGGGCGATTCGCTGTGATTAGCGCAAATCGTCCAAGTAAGAACGGGCCCATAGGGTGTTATAACACTAGCGCTTTCAAAAGCGCTAGCGTTTGAGCGTTTTGTCGAAATCGTCGGCAAAACGCTCAAGTGTAATTGGGGCCTAAACCATACCAGTGGCCTGGCTGTCCTGCTGATCCTCTACCTCTAGTACATGTGCAATTCAGACATTACTGCAACCAAAGAGATCAGCAGAACTGCCAGGCAACTGGTATTGTTTAAAAGGAAATAAATACGAGAGCCCAAATGAAGATAAGAAACTTTCTGCCCCCTCAGGCCCTGGTTTCTGGTCGGCTTGGTCAGATTTCAGTATGCCAACGCTGGCCGGGCTGCACATGTATTACAGCACACAATTGCAGCTGGGAGCGCTCCGCACAGACGCATGACGTCACGCGCACTAAAGCCCAGCCAAGCCGCCCAGAAAACGGCCAGAGGGCAATTACAGGTACCGCGGTGGCAGAAAGGAGAACGGGGGGATAGCATTGAGCATCAGGACAGCTCACCATACACGCCTGTTCCCAGTTTCTCATCTTCATTTGGGCTCTGGTATCCTTTAAAGTGTACCCAAGGCCTAAATAACAAACACATACTTTCCTAAGAAGGGGGAAGCCTCTGAATCCCAATGAGGCTTCCCACGCCATCCTCCCTTCCCCCGTTGCCACTTGCAGACCCACCAAAGATTACCAACAAGGGCTTGCCATTAACCTCCTCTTCAAGCATGACCGCAGCTGCACCTGCACAGTAAGCCGGAGCTTCTTGTACACAGACGGCTCTGCACTACTGCGCAGGTATAGTCACACTGGTGAACAGGAACACGGAGCCAATCAGCTGGAGGTCTGCAAGTGGAAATAGGGGACCAAAGGACAGCAAGGGATGCCTCATTAGGATCCAGAGGCTTCTTTCTTCTTGGGTAAGTATCTGATTTTTGTTGTTATTTACACCTTGGGGTCTCATTAAAGGACAACTGTAATGAGAGTAATATGGAGGTGACATATTTATTTCCTTTTAAGCAATACCAGTTGTCTGGCAGCCCCGCTGGTCTATTTGGCTGCAGTAGTGTCTGAATAACACCAGAAATAAGCATGCAGCTAATCTTGTCAGATCTGACAATAATGTCAGAAACACCTGATCTGCTACATGCTTGTTCAGGGTCTGTGGCTAAAAGGATTAGAGGCAGAGGATCAGCAAGATAGGCAACTGGTATTGTTTTAGGTCTCTTTCCCAACAGGACGTTGCGTTTTAGGGGACGTTATAGGTTGCATAACGTGCCCCTGTAATGTCTTACTGTGAAAGCAGCCTTAAAGTCAATGGGAATCGGTCCTAAAAAAGAAAAACAAAAAGGCCAGATACTTACCTAAGGAGAGGGAAGGCTCTGGGTCCTATAGAGCTTTCCCTCTCCTCTCCCGGACCCCTCCGTCAAGTGCTGGCTGTGCCGTTTGAATCCCCCGCCGCGTGGGGACTTCGGAAGTCATCGGGAACCAAGTCCTCCCGAAGACAGGCAGCTCCATACTGCGAACGGGGACCAAGAGAGGAGAAGGAAGGCTCTATAGGACCCAGAGCCTTCCCTTTTCTTAGGGCCCATTCACACTAGAGCCTTTTGCCAGCGATTTTGGCGAAACGCTCAAGCGCTAGCGCATTTTAAAGCGCTAGTTTAATAATACCCAATGGGCCCTTTCTCACTTGGGTGATTTGGCAGTGATTAACGCAAATCGTCAAACGCAAACGTGTAACCTGCACCATTTTCAGGCGATTTCCCGGCGATCGCGTTTCAGTGCTATAGAAGCGCTAAACGCGATCGCAGAAACATCGATGCAGTGTCCAGTGATTTTTCCACGTTAATCACAGAAAAATCACTCCCGCAAAAAACACTTTTCAGTGTGAATGGGGCCTGAGGTAAGTAACTATCTGGCTTTTTTTTGGGGGGGGGGGGGGGGGGGAACTAATTCCTATTGACTATAAAGAAAAAAAAAATTGGCAGCCTCCACATCCTTCTCGTTACAGTTGTAAGTTACTTATTTGTACTTTTATAAACAGGCTTGAGTTTCCTCCTAGCACAGCAGCTTGTGTAGGAAATAAAGTGCTTGCACTGCTAGTGTAATGATGATAAGCAGCAGCATGTGACACAGAAGTGTCCTCCTAGCCTCACATCTCCGCCAGTAGGAGCTGGAAGAGGAGGACACAGCAGAGTCTTCGGAGAAGCTCATACTGACAAAGAGCTCAGACCAGCTGTCATAGCTATCTATCTGTCGAGAAGCGTGCATCACCTCCCCGACCCTGCACAATCCCTCCATTCACACACACCACATTTGTGGTCATCCACACTATTGTTCCACCAACGGCTACAGAAAGCCCATTATCCGGCCATAGAAATGCAGCCTATACACCAAGATCAGCATTCTCTTCCAGCATCTGTACGCCCATAAGCAAAGATCAACTGAAAAATATTTAAAAAAAAAAAAAATGTACACCGCTCTCCTTATGTGCGGATTTCCTTTGTAGATTACGGAACCTGCCCTTGCATGTTTCATTGTGTTTCTGTTATGGTAAATGTGTGCCAATCACAATGTGCTACAGAGGAAATCCATACTCGGAGCCACCAAAGCTTAACCCTGTGTGATCCAGTCTTTCTGACAATGACCCCGGCCACCCGGGCCCCCCTGTGTGCAGCCTCCCGTGTAGAGGATGAGAGTACCTCCTCCATCCCCAGCTGTCGCTCCCACAACCCTTACCCTACAGAGTGGGGGCGGCGATACAGATGCTCTTTAACCCTGGCTGTACTGGCAAGGACTAGAGCCCGGGGTCCATCCCGCAGCAGCTGTCAGTATATACAGAGCTGGGCGCCAGATTTACCTTGTCTATGGTGCCTGGCAGCAGCCTCTCCAGTAGCCTGCATAGCACTACTCCGTCCTTCAGGGAAACCTGCAGGAAGCCCTCCGGGTCCGACACCGTCTTTTTGGGAGACTCCAGCACCCCGAGTGTGATAAGCCATGTAACGGTCTGCTCTGCTGAATTCATGGCTAAAGCCTACCGGGCACTGCAAGAGCGAGGGGGGCAGGGGCAGCCGATGCAGACCCCCAAATGTAGCCCCTTCCCCCCTTTGTGAATAAAAGTGGAGGTGGTTTTCCTCTCCCCGTGGTTCACATTGAAGCTTAGGGCTGCTGCTGCTGTAGCTGATCCCTCCTTTCCTGGGTAGATGCAGATGATGACGCCTCGATGCTGTAGGAAATGCAGCAGGTCTGCTCCCTCGATTCCCCCCTCCTCCTCTCTGCCTCCTCCTCGTCCTCCTCCTATTCCTGTCTCTCCCTCTCTGCCCCCCTTTCTTTCATCGCTGGGCTTTCTGGCAGGCTGTCAAGTGGCTTTTGATTGCACACGCAACCTGCAGTGCCGCTCCAGTCTACAGAGGATACAGTACCCAGCCTACAGCTCACTGCTATAGTGTTTACTTCATGGACCTGGCTTCATTGTGAATGGAGCTCTCTTCTCCCAGAAAGCTCTGCAAAAAACAGCATGAACATCTAAAATCTGGTTCTTGCCATTATTTAGGTACTACAGAATTGCAGGCCTTGCTGACCAATTATTATTATTGATAAAGCGCCAACATATTGCACTGTACAGAGAAAGAAACAAAAATGAGGTATATAATAATACAGAAAATGGCATACGCAAAAAAATAAAATAAACATTGGTACATAATACAGGATTGTAGACCTGTGTGATATGATGAACAAAATGTATGGCAACTTCCAAGACACACAAGGGTGAGAGAAACTTGCCCTTGCAAGCACAGGAATTAGAATCTCCCCTGTGAAACGCAGTCGCAATCTGATTCAGTTGCAATTTCTGTAAATTTTTAAAATGCAAATTTCTGCTTTTTTTTGTGTGAACATGCACTTGCTTTTTTATGATTTTTAATTTTACACGAATTGGCTACAGGAAAATGCACTTTTTGGCCTAGTGCACAGCAGAGCGGTTCTGCTGCGGTTTGCGATCCGCTTGCGGGTGCGGATCCGCTAGGGTAATGTATTTCAATGGGCTGGTGCGCACCAGAGCGGGAGGCGTTTTGCAAAAACGCATACTCCCGGGCTGCTGCAGATTTTGGATTGCGGATGCGTCTATGCCTCAATGTTAAGTATAGGAAAAACTCAAAGGGCTGGAACCCACAAGAGCGTTTTTTTGAGCATTTTGACAGCGCTGCAATACCCTAGCGTTTTGCCAAAACGCTCAGCTATTGTTAATGGATGGGGCAACTTCCACAGGAGCGTTTGCGTTTCCCAGAAACGCAAACGCAGGACCTGCAGCATTTTGGGAGCGTTAGCGCTTCAATGTAAAGTATTGAAACGCTAGCAGAAACGCTCAGCAAAACCTAAACTGAGCGGTTTTGCTAGCGTTTTGTGGTTCAGCACACTAACAAAATTAAAAATAATTCACAGGACCAATCAGGATAAAAACGTAAAACGCAAAACGCTACACAACCGTAGAGCAAAAAAATACACTGTTGCAAAACGCGACCGAAAACGCGCATGAATCCGCTTGCAAACCGCTCAGACAAAACGCTAGTGGTTGCGTTTTGCGTTTGCGGATTTCAGTGGGTTCCAGGCCAAACCGCTCTGAAAAACGTCACTTCAGAGTGGTTTGCCAGGCGTATTTTGTTACAGTAGCTGTTCAGTAACAGCTTTACTGTAACAATACATGAAATCTACTACACCAAAAACGCTTCACAAAACCGCAAAATTCTAGCTGAAACGCTACAGAAAAAGAAGAAAAACCGTTTCAAAATCTGCTAGCATTTTGCGGATCTGCTAGCGGTTTTTGGTGTGCACCAGGCCTACCTGTTGGTTGTGGAAAAATGAAAATTTTCATATTGTTCTATGAATATGTTGGCAGCATAGTTGTAGCTCTGCCTCTACTGGAGTCAATCTCCGCAGATCTCCGCCTCTCTTTGCTCCTCTCAGTGAAAGAAGAATGAGAGGGGCGGGGAGAGGCGGCGATCGGCGGGTATAAAGCCCTTGTTCTGCTAACATTGCTTAACATAAATAACAGGTAAAAATAATTATTTAATAGGCTTCAGCCTCTCTTTAAGTGTCATAAAGATTACAGTTTTTGTTTTTCAATTAAACCAATGGATTGTATTGTGTCTCAGGGCTCTTTTAATCACTGAAATCAATTTTGGACATCTCAAATAACTAGTTTGGCAGGTGAGCCCGATAAAAGGAAAAAAAAAAACTACTAAAAAAGGGTGTTCCACATTTTTAACCTCTCTGGCAATAAATAACCCCGAGCCTAGCTCGGGGTAGGAAAAAATAGCCAGGAGAGGTAACACCTAGCTCGGCTTGGGGTAGCTAAAATCAACGCTGCAATCTGCGCAGCCTTACCTGGGATCCGCACACGATCTGCGCTGTCCGGCGGGACTCCGGGCTCCTATTGCCGGCCACCGGGATCCTCTCTTCTTCCTGTTTCCCAGTGGCCAATCAGCAGCTGTACGGAGCAGTGTGACGTCATCGGGGCAGTGCTTGATTTTAAAGTGGACTAGTTCTCTTGCACAGGGAAGTGGAAATGCCCTGTATGCATGCAAGAGTTTTGCCTGTTTAACCACTTGAGGGCCACAGTCTTTCTACCCCTTAAAGAGAGTCTGAAGCGAGAATAAAACTCGCTTCAGCTCTTATATTCAGCAGGGGCATGTGTTCCCCTGCTAAAACACCGCTATCCCGCGGCTGAACGGGGGTCCCTTACCTCCCAAATCCCCTCTGTGGTGCCTGGGGATCTCTTCCTGGTGAGGCAGGGCTAATGGCCGCAGCCCTGCCCTCACACGCCTCTGTCAGCGCGTATCTCCGCCTCTCCCACCCCCCTCTCAGTCTTCCTTCACCGCTGATAGACGTGCTGCAGTGGCGTAGCTAAGGAGCTGTGGGCCCCGATGCAAGTTTTACATGGGGCCCCCCAAGCACTCTATACATAACAATTGATACGGCATGCCAAAACCTGTCAATGGCAACTACAGTGTCAGAGGTGCAAGAAGAGGCTGGGAAACAGTTTGTTAGGCCTAGTGCACACCAGAGCGTTTCCGCTGCGGTTTGCGATCCTCCTGCGGGTGCGGATCCGCTAGGGTAATGTATTTCAATGGGCTGGTGCACACCAGAGCGGGAGGCTTTTTGCAGAAACGCATACTCCCGGGCTGCAGCAGATTTTGGATTGCGGATGCGTTTCTGCCTCAATGTTAAGTATAGGAAAAACGCAAACCGCTCTGAAAAACGGCACTTCAGAGCGGTTTGCCAGGCGTTTTTTGTTACAGTAGCTGTTCAGTAACAGCTTTACTGTAACAATATGTTAAATCTACTACACCAAAACCGCTACACAAAACCGCAAAACGCTAGCTGAAACGCTACAGAAAAAGAAGAAAAAGCGTTTCAAAATCTGCTAGCATTTTGCGGATCTGCTAGCGGTTTTTGGTGTGCACCAGCCCTTAGTGATTACTACTATTCACAGCATCTATGGAAATGATTATTATGAGCACAGGACCAATAGAGAGGTAATAATGTAGATGAGGGAGAGCCCTTCGGGGCCCCTCTGGCCCAAGGGCCCCGATGCGGTCGCTACCTCTGCACCCCCTATTGCTACGCCCCTGACGTGCTGTGAGGCAGAGCTGCAGCCGTTAGCCCTGCCTCCAGCAGCAGCAGCAAAATCTACGACCAAGTTGGTCGTAGATTTTGCAAGGGGGGATTTGGGGGGTAAGGGACCTCCGTTCAGCCGCGGGATATCGGCGTTTTAGCAGGGGCACACATGCCCCTGCTATATATAAGCTCTGAAGCGAGATTTATTCTCACTTCAGAGTCTCTAAGGACCAGAGCCTTTTTTTCCATTCATACCACTGCAGCTTTCACGGTTTATTGCTCGGTCATACAACCTACTATCTAAATGAATTTTCCTTCCTTTTCTTGTCACTAATACAGCTTTCTTTTGGTGCTATTTGATTGCTGCTGCAATTTTTAGTTTTTATTATATTCATCAAAAAAGACATGAATTTTGTCAAAAAAAAAAAGATTTTTTAACTTTCTGTGATAAAATTTGTCAAATAAAGTAAAATTTCTGTATACATTTTTGTCCAAATTTATTGTGCTACATGTCTTTGATAAAAAAAACAAAAAAAAAAAAACATTCGGTGTATATTTATTGGTTTGGACAAACTATGGTGCAAAAAGTGAATTTTCCCATTTTGAAGCATCTCCGACTTTTCTGAGCACTTTTCATGAGGTGCTAAAATTCCAGGATAGTATAAATACCCCCCAAATGACCCCATTTTGGAAAGAAGACATCCCAAAGTATTCACTGAGAGGCATGGTGAGTTCATAGAAGATTTTATTTTTTGTCACAAGTTAGCGGAAAATGACACTTTGAAACAAAAATAAAACAAAAAAAAAGTTTCCATTTCTGCTAACTTGTGACAAAAAAAAAAAAATCTGCCACGGACTCACCATGCCCCTCTATGAATACCTTGAAGTGTCTACTTTCCAAAATGGGGTTATTTGTGGGGTGTGTTTACTTTCCTGGCATTTTGGGGGGTGCTAAATTGTAAGCCCCCCTGTAAAGCCTAAAGGTGCTCTTAGGACGTTGGGCCCCTTAGCGCACCTAGGCTGTAAAAAGGGGTCACACATGTGGTATTGCCATACTCAGGAGAAGTAGTATAATGTGTTTTAGGGTGTATTTTTACACATACCCATGCTGGGTGGGAGAAATATCTCTGTAAATGAGATTTTTTTGATTTATTTTTTTTTTACACACAGTTGTCCATTTACACAGAGAGATTTCTTCCACCCAGCATGGGCATGTGTAAAAATACACCCCAAAACACATTATACTACTTCTCCCGAGTATGGCGATACCACGTGTAGCACTTTTTTGTAGCCTAGGTGCGCTAAGGGGCCCAACGTCCTATGAGTACCTTTAGGATTTCACAGGTAATTTTGAGGCATTTGGTTTCTAGACTACTCCTCATGCTTTAGGGCCCCTAAAATGCCAGGGCAGTATAGGAACCTCACAAATGACCCCATTTTAGAAAGAAGACACCCCAAGCTATTCTGTTAGGAGTATGGTGAGTTCATAGAAGATTTTATTTTTTGTCACAAGTTAGCGGAAATAGATTTTTACTGTTTTTTTACACAAAGTGTCATTTTTGCTAACTTGTGACAAAAAAATAAAATCTTCTATGAGCTCACCATACTCCTAACAGAATACCTTGGGGTGTCTGCTTTCTAAAATGGGGTCATTTGTTGGGTTCCTATACTGCCCTGGCATTTTAGGGGCCCTAAAGCGTGAGGAGTAGTCTAGAAACCAAGTGCTTCAAAATGATCTGTGAAATCCTAAAGGTACTCATTGGACTTTGGGCCCCTTAGCACACCTAGGCTGCAAAAAAGTGTCACACATGTGGTATCGCCATACTCAGGAGAAAGAGAATAATGTGTTTTGTGGTGTATTTTTACATATACCCATGCTGGGTGGGAGAAATATCTCTGTAAATTACAATTTTTTTATTTATTTATTTTTTTTTTTTACACACAATTGTCCATTTACAGAGATATTTCTCCCACCCAGCATGGGTATGTGTAAAAATACACTCCAAAACACATTATACTACTTCTCCTGAGTATGGTGATACCACATGTGTGACACTTTTTTGCAGCCTAGGTGCGCTAAGGGGCCCAAAGTCCAATGAGTACCTTTAGGATTTCACAGGTCATTTTGAAGCATTTGGTTTCTAGACTACTCCTCACGGTTTAGGGCCCCTAAAATGCCAGGGCAGTATAGGAACCTCACAAATGACCCCATTTTAGAAAGAAGACACCCCAAGCTATTCTGTTAGGAGTATGGTGAGTTCATAGAAGATTTTATTTTTTGTCACAAGTTAGCGGAAATAGATTTTTACTGTTTTTTTACACAAAGTGTCATTTTTGCTAACTTGTGACAAAAAAATAAAATCTTCTATGAGCTCACCATACTCCTAACAGAATACCTTGGGGTGTCTGCTTTCTAAAATGGGGTCATTTGTTGGGTTCCTATACTGCCCTGGCATTTTAGGGGCCCTAAAGCGTGAGGAGTAGTCTAGAAACCAAGTGCTTCAAAATGATCTGTGAAATCCTAAAGGTACTCATTGGACTTTGGGCCCCTTAGCACACCTAGGCTGCAAAAAAGTGTCACACATGTGGTATCGCCATACTCAGGAGAAAGAGAATAATGTGTTTTGTGGTGTATTTTTACATATACCCATGCTGGGTGGGAGAAATATCTCTGTAAATTACAATTTTTTTATTTATTTATTTTTTTTTTTTTACACACAATTGTCCATTTACAGAGATATTTCTCCCACCCAGCATGGGTATGTGTAAAAATACACTCCAAAACACATTATACTACTTCTCCTGAGTATGGTGATACCACATGTGTGACACTTTTTTGCAGCCTAGGTGCGCTAAGGGGCCCAAAGTCCAATGAGTACCTTTAGGATTTCACAGGTCATTTTGAAGCATTTGGTTTCTAGACTACTCCTCACGGTTTAGGGCCCCTAAAATGCCAGGGCAGTATTGGAACTCCACAAGTGACCCCATTTTAGAAAGAAGACACCCCAAGGTATTCCGTTAGAAGTATGGTGAGCTTATAGAAGATTTTATTTTTTGTCACAAGTTAGCGGAATTGATTTTTTTTTTCACAAAGTGTCATTTTCCGCTAACTTGTGACAAAAAATAAAATCTTCTATGAACTCACCACACAACTAG
Organism: Hyperolius riggenbachi; assembly: GCF_040937935.1. Lineage (NCBI taxonomy): Eukaryota > Metazoa > Chordata > Amphibia > Anura > Hyperoliidae > Hyperolius > Hyperolius riggenbachi. The sequence goes on along the minus strand of NC_090647.1, from coordinate 209,826,980 downwards.
CAGAATACCTTGGGGTGTCTTCTTTATAAAATGGGGTCACTGGTGGGGTTCCTATACTGCCCTGGCATTTTAGGGGCCCTAAAGCGTGAGGAGTAGTCTAGAAACCAAATGCCTCCAAATGACCTGTGAATAGGACGTTGGGCCCCTTAGCGCACCTAGGCTGCAAAAAAGTGTCACACATGTGGTATCGCTGTACTCAGGAGAAGTAGTATAATATGTTTTGGGGTGTATTTTTACACATACCCATGCTGGGTGGGAGAAATATCTCTGTAAATGGACAATTGTGTGTAAAAAAAACAAAAAAAAATGTCATTTACAGAGATATTTCTCCCACCCAGCAGGGGTGTAGCAATAGGGGTTGCAGAGGTAGCGACCGCATCGGGCCCTTGGGCCAGAGGGGCCCCAAAGGGCCCTCCCCCAACTACAGTATTAGCTCTCTATTGGTCCTGTGCCCATAATAATGACTTCTATAGATACTTTGAATAGTGGTAATCATTAAAGGGAAGGTCCAAGCAAAAAAAAAAAAATGAGTTTCACTTACCTGGGGCTTCTACCAGCCCCATGCAGCCATCCTGTGCCCTCGTAGTCACCCACTGCTGCTCCAGTCCCCCTCTGGCAGCTTTCTGACCTCGGAGGTCAGGGCCACATTGCATACATTTTTACACATTCCCGCTGGTGCAGGAACATTACCACATACATTTTTACGTGTTAGTGGTGCAACACGTACATTTTTGTTCCTGCACTAGCTGGAATGCGTAAAAATGTATGCAATGTGGCCCTGACCTCCGAGGTCAGAAAGCTGCCAGCGGGGGACTGGAGCAGCAGTGAGTGACTACGAGGGCACAGGATGGCTACATGGGGCTGGTAGAAGCCCCAGGTAAGTGAAACTCATTTTTTTTTTTTTGCTTGGACCTTCCCTTTAAGAAACTGTTTCCCATGCTTTTCTTGCACCTCTGACACTGTAGTTGCCATTGGCAGGTTTTGGTGCGCCATATCAATTGTTATGTATAGAGTGCTTTGGGGGGCCCCATTGTCAAACTTGCACCGGGGCCCACAGCTCCTTAGCTACGCCACTGCCACCCAGCATGGGTATGTGTAAAAATACACTCCAAAACACATTATACTACTTCTCCTGAGTACGGCCATACCACATGTGTGACACTTTTTTGCAGCCTAGGTGCGCTAAGGGGCCCAACGTCCTATTCACAGGTCATTTGGAGGCATTTGGTTTCTAGACTACTAACGGTTTAGGGCCCCTAAAATTCTAGGACAGTATAGGAACCCCACAAGTGACCCCATTTTAGAAAGAAGACACCCCAAGGTATTCTGTTAGGAGTATGGTGAGTTCATAGAAGATTTTATTTTTTGTCACAAGTTAGCGGATATTGATTTTTATTATTTTATTTTTTTTACAAAGTGTCATTTTACACTAACTTGTGACAAAAAATAAAATCTTCTATGAACTCATCATACACCTAACGGAATACCTTAGGGTGTCTTCTTTCTAAAATGGGGCAGATTAGGGCCTGATCTGATGGATAGGAGTGCTAGGGCGGTGACAGGAGGTGATTGATAGGTGTCTCAAGGTGTGATTAGAGGGGGGAATATATGCAAGCAATGCACTGGCAAGTTGATCAGGGGGGGTATGGGGGGCTATCTGAGGGTGTGGGTGGGTGATTGGTTGCCCGCAAGGGGCAGATTAGGGTCTGATCTGATGGGTAGCAGTGACAGGGGGTGATTGATGGGTGATAAGTGGGTGATTAGAGGGAAGAACAGATGTAAACAATGCACTTTGGTGGTGATATGATGGTGGGTCGGCGGGCGATCTGATGGTGTGGGGGTGATCAGATGCCCACAAGAGGCAGGTTAGGGTCTGATCAGATGGGTGGCAGTGAAAGGTGGTGACGGGATGATTGATGGGTGATTGACAGCTTAGAATAGATGTATAAAGTACACAGGGGGGGGGGGGGGGTCTGGGGTTGATCTGAGGGTAGGGGGGGGGTGATCAGGAGCCCCCAGAGGGCAGTTAGGGGCCTAATCTATAAAATAGCGCTGACAGATATTGACGGAGAGTCATTGATGGGTAATTAGGGGGTGATTAGAGGGAAAAACAGATGTAAACAATGCACTTTGGTGGTGATATGACGGTGGGTCTGCGGGCGATCTGAGGTTGTGGGCGGGTGTTTGGGTGCCCGCAGGGGGCAGTTTAGGGTCTGATCTCTGATAGGTGGCAGTGACAGGGGTTGATTGATGGGTGATTGACAGGTGACCATTGGGTGATTATAGGGGAGGATAGATGTATACAGTACACGGGGGGGTCTGGGGAGGATCTAAGGGGTGGGGAGGTTGATCAGGAGCCCCCAGGGGGCAGATTAGGACCTAATAAAAAAAATAGCGCTGACAGATAGTGACAGGGAGTGATTGATGGGTGATTAGGGGGTGATTGGGTGCAAACAGGGGTCTGGGGGGGGGGTCTGAGGTGTGCTGTGTGCTATCAGAGGGCGGGGGGGGCAGATCAGTGTGTTTGGTGCAGACATGGAGGGCTAAAGCCTGCCCTGGTGGTCCCTCGATCACTGGGGCCACCAGGGCAGGAGGCAGCCAGTATAATACACTTTGTATACATTACAAAGTGTATTATACACTTTGTATGCGGCGATCGAGCGGGTAACATCCCGTCGGCGCTTACTACCGGCCGGCGTGATGACGTCGCGGATAGACGGAGCCTGTTGCCAGGGGCAGCGCGAGTCACCAGTGACGCGATCGCTGCCCCTACAAGCCGAAAGGAGCCGCCGCCGTTTGGCGTATTGCGGTCCTTTCTGTGTCCACTTTGCCGCCGCCCATCGGCTGTGGGCGGTCGGCAAGTGGTTAATCCCCCATCTGGACCCGATCTTGCGCAGCACAGAAGGAAACAGAGAATTGCATGCTGTATGTATGTATAGAGTTTAGCCTGTCTGATCTACCCATCTGGATCCGATCTCTGGCACAGGACAGAAGGTAAACAGAGAAGTTCAGCCTGTATGTATGTTGTGAGTTTAGCCCAAGCATGGGCAAACTTGGCCCTCCAGCTGTTACGAAACTACAAGTCCCACAATGCATTTGCCTTTATGAGTCATGACTGTGGCTGTCAGACTCCTGCAATGCATTGTGGGACTTGTAGTTCCCTAATAGCTGGAGGGCCAAGTTTGCCCATGCCTGGTTTAGCCTGTCTAATTCCTCCTCATTTGTCTATAATCACAAGTTGTAATTTCTCTTTTCCCATGTCACCTGACTGCCATTGCAGATAAGCTTATTTGAAAGCACAGGATGTTAACAATATAGCAATATAGCCATTTGGTTCCCAACTGCTTCTGAGCTAAGTGCTTCTGCTGATCTGCCTTAGGGCTTGTTCAAACCTATGGCATTTTTGCATTTTTTTTTAAGCGCAGGGGATTTTCAAAATCGCCATAAAAGCGCTTGTGCAATGATTCCCTATGAGAGTGTTCACATATGAGCAGTTCGATTTCCTGTACCATTTTTGGGGCAATTTGCCTCAATGGAAGCTATAGGGAAATCGCAAAGTGCTTCAAAATACACTTTGTATAGCAATTTCCCCAGCGCTTTCATGAATAAATTATTCATATTTATTCCTTTCCGGGTGAAAGAGTTCACTTCCTGACTAACGTTAGGAAGTGAAAAAACAGAATAGCTCTGCAAAAGTGCTTAGAAAAGCGCTTTACAAAAAAAAAATCGCAGCGCGCAGGTAAGCGTCGGGAGGCGCAAAAAAAAATTGTGCAAAAAACTGAAAACCGGTGGCATCAGCGATTTCGATTTTAGATGTGAACAAAGCCTCAGGCTAGATTCACAGTGGGACATTACGTTTTGATGCGACGTTAAAGTCGCACCGCAAGCTTACAACGCAACGTGCCCAAAAAGTCGCAACGCAGCGTTACCGTCGCATACAGCAGATACAGTAAAAAATACAGACAACTAAAAGTATTCTTCAAGTCATTACTGAGCATGTGCAAACAGTCCAACGCAGCTAATAATGTGTATAACCCACTGCATGCAGTACTTTTACTTAACGTGCAGCGTTAGACACCAATGCAACGTGTGCACTGTGAACGGGGTATTGATTTTTCATTGCAGTGAGTTATTTTGCGTTAAATGCTGTTTTAACATGCAACTCTAACGTCCCACTGTGAACTTAGCCTCACCGTTACCGATTTTTGCCTGGATTTTGACTACTCTCTGTCTGCCGCCTGTACCGACCTCTGCCTGGATTTTGACTACTCTCTGTCTGCCACCTGTACTGACCTCTGCCTGGATTTTGACTACGCTCTGCCTGTCACCTGTACCGACCTCTGCCTGGATTTTGTCTACTCTCTGCCTGCCGTCTGCACCAACTGTCATAGACCGCACGGGCCGGTCCTTGATCGGGTCAATCGCTCAGAGTCAGAAACTCGGTCTCGCTGTTGCTTTGCGCATAGATGCCCATATGTGGATTCGCAATCTATGAACCGACTAGCCGAGAGGAGCGTCCTGACTCCAAAGGATTCACCACACACGTACAATTCAAATACTTACCACCACATATGAGTCAGGACATGACTGTAAATATTTTAGCACACTGCGAACACTAAGTTAACCCTTAGCTGTATGCAGGGATCGGCGCCAGATCTATTGATCTGTGCCCGATTCAAGCATACGGGTTGTAAATACAAGATACTCTAGAACACAAAGTAACGTTTTCAGAGGAGTAAGTACGATTGTGTATGTTCAGGAACAGGTCATAACCGTAAAACGATTTTTAAACGTTTTAATAACAAAAATGCAGTACACACATTTACATACACTAATTAACATATACACACAAAGCTTAAAATAAAAGGGAATAATTGTGAAAGGTACACTTAGCCGAAATGCAGTCTGTATGGGGATATTTCCTTCTGGGAAAAGAAATGCAAAGTCCTTGGTTTCAGAATCATAGGCCTTTAGGTATATTTTGTAATCCAAGCAGATGTTACAGTTCCAAGATGGCTGCTAACCACATAGTCCTCTGGTTAGCAGCAGCAGGCTCTCGTGAAGATGGGATTTGGAAGACTAAAGTCCACCTGCTGGCAATGTGCTTTTTGATGAAGCTGGTTTGAGGGTGGGGCAACACCTGCCCCCTCTGAATTACCTACCAATGCCAGTCCACCTCCTCCTAGGAGGATTGTGAGCTTAAATTGTAAAACCCTGTAACTCATAAACTATACATGTCATATGTAGGTGGATAGTAGATTCATACTTGTCAGAAAATACCAATTAATATGACATCTTGCATGAGTGCATTAGGCTGTCTTGCCCCCGAGAAGGGTCGTACACCAATAACCGGATGGGATATTGTTATGAATTTTTTTATCAGCACATTGGGCAGATTTTAACGAATAAGACTATATTGATTTCATAGCTGTGCTATACACGGTTTTCATTCAACAGACCGAAATCATAAACCATATGCATTTAAATCTGTTCCCCAGTGGTGCCTCTGTGTCTGAGCTTGGCAGTGGACCCCTGGGGAGCTAGCTTCCTTTGGCTTCCCCTGGATGAAAAGACCTTTTGGTGCTCACTTAGCAGCTGAGTGTGACCAGCTAGAACAACCTTTGACATATAACACCAGGCTAGGGTTTCACACCCCTTGGCTAATTAACACATCACTGGCCAGGAAAGGGACTCTAATTCAATCTGGATGATGGGTTTGCTTTCACTCAGAAGAGAAGGAAAAGACATCTGTTGTATGTTTAAACAGAGAGTGACATTCTGCTCTGCTGTGCGGAACGATACAGAATCGCTAATCGTCCCAACTTCCGTATCATTTATGACACCAACCCCTGCCTGGATTTTTACTACTCTCTGCCTGGATTTTGACTACACTCTTCCTGCCGCCTAAGACTGATAGCAAAGGGAAAAAAGTTCAAAAGGAATCATGCTTCTACTGCCCCGATTGTGATGTTGCCCTCTGTGCCATTCCCTGTTTAAAAATATACCACACACGGGAGGTGTATTAGGTATATATGTACATATTGTATAGTCTTGTGCCTTATTTGAACAGTTTCACTATTTTTTAAGTTTATTCATAAACTTAATAATTTCAACAATTTAGTGTTGTAGTCTTTTATAATACACGTGATGTCTACAAGATCTTTATTCTGACATATTTTAGGGAGTTATGACTTAAGAATTGGAAGCCTAAAATTCTTGAAAAAAAATGTATCGCTTTTAGACCCATAAATCCAGACAGAAAGGAACTGCCAGGGAGGTTAAGTAGACCACCATTTTCAAGCAATATGAGAAAGAAAAATGATCTATCTACCGCCAAAAAGTGTGAAATAGTTGAATGTCTTGGACAAGGTATGAAAACCTTTATATTTCACGAAAACTTAAGCATGATCATCGTACTGTTAAAAGATTTGTGGCTGACTCAGAGCATGCACGGGTTTGTGCAGATAAAAGCAAAATGAGGAAGGGTTCTGCCAAACAAATACATCAGATTAAGAGAACAGCTGATAATATGCCATTACAAAGCAGCAAACACATATTTGAAGCTGCCAGTGCCTCCAGAGTCCTCCCATGATCCAAGTGCGGGATTCTCCAGAGGATTTCAGTGCATAAACCTTATATTCAACCACCCCTAACTTAAGCTCACAAGCAGAAACAGCTGCAGTGGGACCAGACCTACAAGAAGACATGGTTCAGATGGAGTGGTGGATGGTTTGTTAGCAGCCACCACATCCCAACAAGGCTGCAATGTCAGCAAGAAGGTGGCGGAGAAATGTCTTGAGCTGGAATCATGGAAAGTGAGCTGTGCGGCCCCTTTTAGGGCTCCTGAAGATGTGAAAATGACCTCTGAAAACTTTGTGGAGTTTATAACTGACCACTTTCTTCCATGATACAAAGAGAAGAACTGTATTTTCTGTGATAAAATCATCTTCATGTATGACAATGTAGCATCTCAGCCCGCAAGGACTACCTTTGCGTCATTGACTGCTATTGGCATAAAAGGAGAGAAACTCATGGGCCCATATGCAATTTACTTTTTCTCCTGGGAGATAATTTTCAAAATCTCTTTAAAATAACTTTTAAGCATTTTACAATTAAAAAGGAAAACATTAGTGAAAAAGTACTACCAAATTATTTTGAGTATTTTCTTGCTTGCTGGGGGTTTTAAAGGACTTACGAGGCCAGTTTTAGAAGAAAAAAAAAAGTTAGATACCTGCATTAAACTGGCCTCTAAGTCCTTTACAGGCATTTTACAATAAGGTGTAAAAATATCTCCTAGGAGAAAATGTGAATTGCATATGGGCCATGGTGTGGCTACTGAGAACCTTTGGAGCAACCACAAGCAGAGCCGGTTCTCTCATGAAGCAAGATAAAACTTCGCGCAGAGATTACAGGGGCAGCATTTTTGTAACAGTATGCAGTCAGAGTAGGAGAAGAAGCGAGAGGAGAGCGAGGTGAAGAGGTCGTTATTGGGGGAAAGCTGCTTATTGTGCTGTGTGAGGAGTCTGGCAGTGAGTGAGGAGGGGGGAGGCAGGAGAGCAGAAGTCTTTCATTTAACTTGCACAGCAGAAGTGAGGAGGTGGCACTGTTTGCCATGACTGAAGAGGGGGCTCATCCTCACAGGTTTGCCTCAGGCAGCAAAAAGTCTAGAACCGGCCCTGTCCACAAGCAAATATTCAATAAGGCTGGGAGGCAGTTTACATCCACACAGCAGCTCTGGGAGGCTATTCTGATATCCTTCAAAAAAATTAAAGCAGAAACTCTCCAAAAACTCACAAGTTCAATGGATGCAAGAATTGTGAAGCTGCTGTCAAATGTAATTTGACATGTTAAGAGATTTTTGATTGAAATAGCTTTTGATTTCAGTAAATAGCTTTCTGCCTTCAGTCTCCCAGTGGCAATCGCCGCTAGGAGACTGTTAGATGGCAAAAAAACGCTGTCTATTTACTCGGTACAGCGATGCGATCTAAGGCAGCGCTGTACAGGGGTAAGCCGTGTCACTCGGCTGTCCCCTCCAAAGGCACAAAAGTGTTCCGTTGTGATAGGCTGAAGACTATCACAGCCTATCGCGCTGATAGGCTGACGGGGGGGGGAAGGAGGGGAATAAAAATTTAAAAAAAGACTGAATTTATTTGAAAATAAATAAGAAAAAAAAATTGTAAGAAAAAAAAAAACATTGGGGGAGCGATCAGACCCCACCAACAAAAAGCTCTGATGGTGGGGAGAAAAAGGGGGGGGGGGGGGAATCGATTGTGTGCCGAATTGTGCAGCTCTGCAGCGAGGCCTTAAAGCTGCAGTGGCCAATTTGTTGAAAAATGGCCTGGTCTTTAGGGGGGTTTAACACTGCGGTCCCCAAGTGGTTAAAGAGACTCTGAAGCCTCCTAAAATGCCACTTTTTATTTAACATTTCTCTTCTACACTATCACCCAAGCTAAAACGCCACAACGCTGTAGCTCTGCCTCCATTAGCATCAATCACTGCTGATCGCCGCCTCTCCCCCGCCCTTCTCAGTGAAAGAAGACAGAGGGGTGGGGAGAGGCGGTGATCAGTGGGGATTGACGCGAGTAGAGGCAAAGCTACAGCACTAAGCTCTGCCTCTACAAGGAAGCGCTCCCCACATATTGCCCAGGGGATTTGGGGGGTTTATACACAGCGTTCTGCTGCGGGGATGCAGTGTTTTAGCTTGGGTGCTAGTGTAGAAGAGAAATGTTAAATAAAAAGTGGCATTTAGGAAGCTTCAGAGTCTCTTTAATGCTTAGTTCTTTACAACTAATAAAATGTTTTGAAACTCTATGGTGCATAATAATTTGGGACAGTGCATTTAAATTTTTTAAAAACATACTGTTATCATTAGGAGGTTTATTCAATAACATTCATATTATACTCTAGTGGTTGATTACTGAAAAATTATGCTGACTGACACTTGCATCAACTATTAAGGAAAATCAGAGAAAAATATAATTTGCATAATAATTTGCAACGCGGTGTAAAGTTCATGGATTTCATTGTATCACTAGTGACCTTAGCCCATTTAAAAATGGGCTAGGTCCGTCACCCGCTGCATGCGCACACGTCTGCCTGGTCGGCCGCCCGCCCCCTGGCTGTCCTGCTCCCTGTCCAAAGGGTGTCCCTGCGGCACATGCGCAGTAGTGCAAACGCAGGGACACACACTGACAATGGGACGCAGAGACACAAAGGTTTTATTATAGAGGATGGCGTGCTGCAGGCTCTTTTTGCGGAATATGTGATTACTGCCCTGTGGAGGGATTGTCAGACACAAACAGTAAGTAAGGGGGTTGAAGCTCTTCATTTCCAGCTGCGTGATGGTTTTAGTGTTAGAAGTAAGGTTGGGTCCTTAGGGGTTAAGTTTAGGCACCACGAGGGGTTAAAATTTGGCAAGGGGGAGAGGGGTGGATTTAAGCACCAGGTGGTTGGTTAGGCTAGGCACTGGGGGGGTTAGGCACCAGGTGGTTATAAAGTTATACAGCGCCAGGGTTCTTAGGGTTAGGTAGAGAAATGGTTCTGTGTGAGAGTAGGGTTCGGTTAGGTCATAGTAAAATATCAGTAAAGATCACCGATATTTTACTATCTATTAAGTAGTAGAATATATTATATTAGCAGCAATCTCAGGTGCGCTTTTTAGCAGGCGTAATGTTTGTAGGTAGGCAAAGTATTTTGAGATTTGATTGTGGAGTATAGAGGAGGGGGGGGGGGGGGGTTGCCAAGAAGATTCATGAGATCGTGCTGCTGTGGTTGCTGGCTTTATGGTTCCATGGTCAGACCCATGCCAGAAGATTTTGGGTGCACCCAGTGCCCCAGGAAAGAGAGTGTGAAGGCCAGTTCACACTAGGGCTAAAAACACTAAAATTCAGTGGGGCTGAAGTGCATTTGTAAGCAGATCCTATATAATCCCTTTTTGCCACTTAAAATGGAGGGGGGAACATAGCGCACATTCCTGACAGGCACGATTTTTCCGGATACTGCAGATGCTGCGGATGACCACGGAAGCAGTGCAAGCCTATGGGAACCGACAGTGTGTCATTAGGGTGTTTTCTGCATCTGTTTCTGCTCTACCCCACCTGTCTACTGTGTCTTCCACCACCACTTGAGTCCCGCGCCACTGCTGGCACCACTGCTGGTCTTGGACAAGCACCGGTATAGATCTATCAAAGCCCTGAGAGAAGCATAGTGCCTTTGGACTGTAAAAGACTAATGGTAATCCTTCTGAGCACCAGGGAGTATTTTCATTGCTTTTTCTAGGTAGGATTCCCATTGGACTTGTGCAATCCAGTAGGAGCCTGCTTATACTGATCTATCTGTCGGTTCTTGTCCTCCGAGCCTGACGGCATTGCCAACAGAGACAGAGGACCTGAATGGCAGTGACTGATGACCCAAATGGTGTCGGCAGTGACATCGATGGACTGGATGCACAATGGTGAGTAGTGTAAAAATCTTGCCAGACACTGTGACAAGGCACAGAGTATACGCTCGGGATATGCTGTGAACATACCGTTGTGCATCCGGTGTAGTGTGGACCTAGTCTAAGAGCCAGTTTTGGGCTATCAGGACCTGAGAAGGCATCCAGAGAAATTCTTTGGATGTACCAAATGTCTCCGGTCTCATTTTGCATGGGAGGGTGGGGTTACATACTAATATACAGCAATATATAGATATAGGAAGGGTTTCTGAGGCTGAAACCAGGATAATTAACCCCAAATTGGGTATCCTGAATAATTTACTTCATTCTTCTATATGTCACTGGAGTTCCTCCTCAGAGCACACTTGAGGTGAGAAAAGGATATGAAGGCTGACATATTTACCAGCTGGCTGGCAGAGATACTGACCATCTGCCTCTAATACTTTCAGACATAGACCCTGAACAAGCATGCAGATCAGAGGGACTGACTGAATTCTCAGTAGATTAGCTGCATGCTTGTCTTCAGACACTACTGCAGCCAAAGAGTTCAGCACGATGCCAGGCAACTGGTTTTGTTTAAAAGGAAAGAAATACAGCAGCCTACATATTCCTCTAACTTCAGGTTCTCTTTAACCTCCTTATGACTGCTCCACGCTCATGGGCGTGGCCACGGTGGTAGCCCCAGGACCGCCTAGCGCCAATTGGCGAACGCCACTCGGGAGACTGTTAGACGGCGCCGTGTTTACGGTTAGTACAGCGCTGCGATCACCTGGGGCACATGAGAGTGATCGGCTCTCATAGGCAGAAGCCTATGACAGCCGATCGCCAGGATTGGCTGGCTGGGGGGAGGGAGGGGTTCCCCCCCCAAAAAAAAAAAAATAATAATAATAATACATAGTAAAATATAATAAAAAAAAGAAACAAATATTTATTACAAAATAAATAAACACTGGGGGGGCGATCAGACCCCACTAACGGAGAGCTTTGTTGGTGGGGGGAAAATGGGGGGGGGGGTCACTTGTGTGCTGTGTTGTGTGGCCCTGCAGCTTGGCCTTAAAGCTTCAGTGGCCATTTTAGTAAAACAAAGTCCTAGTCTTTAGGGGGGTTTAGCACTGTGGTCCTCATGTAGTTAAATGCTTTTTTTTACATACCAAGCATGAGCAAGGAGCATGGTCACCTTGAAAGGGAATGAAAAAAATGAATATCCCTATAGGCAAGTAGGAGGAGACATTTAGGGGATGTTAGTTGGAGAAACACATGTGCTATGGAATCACGAGCGTCTTACTTAGTGTGCCAGGGCAAGGTTCTCCAGCGCTTGAGGTGGAGATTCCAAAGTGACCCCCCCCCCCTCCTCCCCCCGAATTGTTCCCATCTCAGCACAGGTAGCAAATGTGTCCCAATTATTAGGAAAATCCTTGCCCAGTTTATCTAGCCAGATGTTCCCCCAGTGTTAGATAAAATCTATTAACCCTTCGCACTCTCGCATGCAAATGTTCAAACAAATGCATTCACAGATTCACTCATCCAGGCACAACTGTTATCCCTACAGCTAAGTTAAGTCAGGGTCTTAGTTCACAGAAGAATGCATTCTTATGCTTAGTCACCTATACTGCGCAGAAGTACCCAGGTAAACATAGGTGTCCTAACTCTGGCCCTGTAACATGCATAGTGCAGACATGCAAACACATTTATTGCATCAAACCTATCAATGGATTAGGAGCACACATCCTGACGTCCTCTCCTGGAACAGACAGTGCACCTTACCAATCACACAAGGGAGCTAACGTAATGTATCCATGTGCACCATGCACATACACCAGCATAAGCTGTGTGCATGCTGACAAACACATACAGGGGAAGGAGGGGGTGCACTGAATTAGACCCTAGCCACAGGGGTCAGTAACAAGAAAAAAATACATATATCCAGGCACATCGCCTCTAGTTAGGACATTATATAAGTTATTAAGGAAAGGCAGGTGCTGAAGGGGGTGTGGCTAGAACACAGCAAAAATCTATTAACCCTTCGCACTCTCGCATGCAAATGTTCAAACAAATGCATCCACAGATTCACTCATCCAGGCACAACTGTTATCCCTACAACTAAGTTAAAAGCCGGGGTCTTAGTTCACAGTATTAGATAGGTTACGCACCAGTATAGGTAACCATCTGTGCCCCCCAGGATTAGGTAACCTCCGCCATCAGCACAGATAGATGCACCTCCCAGTATTAGGTAGCCTCCCCTCAGTGTACATAGACATATGTGCCCCCCAATGTTAGGTAACTCCCTCACCAGTATAGTTAGCCAGATGTGCTGCCCCCCCCCCTCCCCAGGATTAGTTAGCCCCACAGTATAGATAGCCAGATGTACCCACCCAGTATTAGGCACCCTTCTTCCCCTAGTATAGATAGCCAGTGTTAGGAAAAATCAATCATATAGGTATGGTATATTGGTTAGATTTTTTCAAATTATTAAATCAAGTGGAAAAATCGATCAGATTTCTCTAGTTAAAAAAAACTAAAGACATAATTGTAACAGCAAGCAGTAAACATTGTAAACAAAGCTGCCATTCTTAAAAATATCTGCACATGGTTTTTATGTATAGGACATAGGAAACCAGTCCTAAGGTAAAGTAAAAAAAAACACAAAGAGGAAGATGATCCAAAGCTGAAAAAGGCAGTCAGTAAATGTAAAATGAGGCACCATCTAGTGGCAGAATCCTGCTTCTGTATCACTGATACAAATCTACAATGCTACACAAGAGCTATTGCTGTAATACAAATCAGAATTCCTCATTCCAGTTTGCAAAGTTTTGAAACTGCGCATTGGCCCTGATTCAATTCACCTTTTTTCTAAGTTTTGAACCTGTAACTAGCATTGCGAAGTGCTATATTTAAAGATCAGTAGATCAAAATGGAAAGTTGTGAACGCAAAATCATAAAATAAAGCTGTGAGAAAAATCCTAAAAGCCCCTTTATGGCCCATACTCACGGGCTACATTTGTGGCCTGTCACTAGCACACATGAGCGTGTGCGCGACAGCTCGTTGCCAGGTCCCTCCGTGTACACACACGGAAGAGGGATCAGCGGTGCGACGGAAGCTGTCGCCGACGTTCCCCCCCCCCCCCCCCACCGCCGGAAGCGCCGTGTTCTACATAGAGGTTGCTGTCGCTAGTCCGCATACACACGCGGACTAGCAACAGTTGCGGCGGCAACTGTCGCCAGGCGATTGACCACGCCAATCGCCTGGCAACAGCAGCGACGAGCGACGGTTCGGGGTGAGCGCACCATACTCACGGGCAACCTGTCGCCGCAACACGCGCGCGTCACGTGGTTGCGGTGACAATTGTAGCCCGTGAGTAAGGGCCATAAGACTTAATGCATTGCATTGAGTTGCCTCATGTTACATCCAATTTGACTAAAAAAAAAAAAATGCAATGCATTAAGTGTAAAACGGCCCTCAATGTTGTAAGAAAAAAAATGCTAAACAATCTATAAATAAACACAAGGATTTGCTAAAATGCTTCACCTGGAGTACAGTTCTTTCTTTAATGTTCTTAAGGGGGACCTGAACTCAGAACTTCCTCTTTTCTCTAAAAGATACGCATCATAATAAACTTTAAAGAAAAACATTTCTTTGTTACAGCTGATACAAATCCTGCAATAAATCTGCAGTTTGCCTACTTCCTGCTTTCATTGAAGCAGACATATTTTTAACATCCTGTGTTTACCAATTATCTCCTCTGCCGTGGCAGTCAGCTAACACAGCGGAGGGATCAAATTACACCTTGTGATTAGTCACAGATGAGGAGGGATTAGACTGGCTAAACTCCCTAAATACATACAGGGTGCATTTTGTTGTTTTCCTTCTGTCCTGTGCAAGAGTTTAGGTCCACTTTAAAGTTTACCAAAAACTAAGCCTAGTCAAAGTCTTAAACGTACCTGGGGCTTCTTCAGGCCCCATCCGCACGGATCGCTCCCACCAAGCCGTCCTCAGCCTTCTGCAGCTCTAGTACCGGGTCCCGTAACTTTGGCCAGTCACGGCCAGTCTGAGAAAGTGCAGTGTGCTCTCTCCACCGGAGGGAGCGCACTGCACATGCATCAAACTTGCTGCAAAAGCTGAAGTTACGGGACCCAGTACCAGAGCTGCAGAGGGCTGAGGATGGCGGTGTGGGAGCGATCCGTGCGGATGGGGCTGGAGTAAGCCCCAGGTATGTATAAAACTTTAACTAGGCTTCATCTCTGGTTTCCTTTAGCTGGATGCACTGCATTGAGTTGAGTCAGGTTGCGTGACGCAACGCTACACAACACAATGCAACACATGCAAGTGTGAATCCAGCCTCAAGAGCAGCACGGTGGCGCAGTGATTAGCGCTCTCTCCTTGCAGCGCTGGGACCCCGGTTTGAATCTCAGCCAGGACGACATCTGCAAGGAGTTTATATGTTCTCCCCGTGTCTGCGTAGGTTTCCTCTAGGCCCTTCTGGTTTTCTCCCACATCCCAAAAACATACAGATAAGCTTCACCCCAAATTGGCCCTAGACTAGAATTCTTACATGCACTACACGATACATACATAGACATATGACTATGGTAGGGACTAGATTGTTTTGCATTGAAAATGAATATTAAGTTGAGCTACAGGCAAAAGCAAGAACTCTGCTTTTAAAAGTAATGTCTATATTCACCTTCTCCAGGGCCAGATTACCCAAAAAGACAACCTAGGAAGCTTCCTTAGGCCTTTGAAATCACATACTTGTCACCCATCTCCTCCTACCCAGTGGCAACTATGCCTGGCTACCTATACTGGGGATGCCTATACTTGCCTACCTATGCTGGGGGCACCTATCCCGGGCTAACTATACTGGGGGCACCTATACCTGGATAGCTATACTGGGGCACCTATACTTTGCTAGCAATACTGGGGGCACTTATTCTTGACTACGTATACTGGGGGCATCTATACCTTGCTTCTTATATAGGAGACACCTATACCTGACTATCTATACTAGGGGCACCCATATCTGGCTACCTATACTGGGGTACCTGTACTTGTCTACTTATACTGGGGGCACCTATACCTGGCTAGCTATACTGGGGGCACAAATACATGGCATCCTATAATAAGGGCACCTATACCTGGCTAGCTACACTGGGGGCACCGATACCTGGCTAGCTATACTGGGGGCACCTATCCTAGGCTACTTATCCTTGGGGCACCCATATCTGACTAACTTTACTGGGGGTATCTATACCTGGATTCCTGTACTAAGGGCACCTATACCTGGTTAGCTACACGGGGGCACCTATACCTGTGGTCAGCTATACTGGGGGCACCTATACCTGGCTAGCTATAGTGAGAGCACCTGTACCTGGCTAGTTACAGTGGGGGAATCTAATCTTAGTTACTTATACTGGGGGCACCTATACTTGGTTACTTATACTGGGGCACCTATACCTGGCTTCCTATGCTAGGGGCACCTATACATGTCTACCTATACTGGGAGCACCTATATCTGGCTAGCTATACTGAGGGAACCTATACCTGGCTAGCTATACTGAGGGCACCTATACTTGGCTAGTTATACTGGGGGAACCTATACCTGACTACCTAAAGTGGATGCACCTAAGCTTCCTATACCAGGGCACCTGTACTTTTCTGCTTATACTGGGGGCGCCTATACCTGGCTTCCTATACCAGGGGCACCTATACCTGGCTAGCTATACTGGGGGCACCTATACTTGGCTACTTATACTGGGAGCACCTATACCTTGCTTCCTATACTGGGTGCACCTATGCCTGGCTAGCTATACTGCGGGCACCTATACTTGGCTACTTATACTGGGAGCACCTATACCTGGTTTCCTCTACTGGGTGCACCTATACCTGGCTAGCTATACTGGGGGCACAAATACATGGCATCCTATAATAAGGGCACCTATACCTGGCTAGCTACACTGGGGGCACCGATACCTGGCTAGCTATACTGGGGGCACCTATCCTAGGCTACTTATCCTTGGGGCACCCATATCTGACTAACTTTACTGGGGGTATCTATACCTGGATTCCTGTACTAAGGGCACCTATACCTGGTTAGCTACACGGGGGCACCTATACCTGTGGTCAGCTATACTGGGGGCACCTATACCTGGCTAGCTATAGTGAGAGCACCTGTACCTGGCTAGTTACAGTGGGGGAATCTAATCTTAGTTACTTATACTGGGGGCACCTATACTTGGTTACTTATACTGGGGCACCTATACCTGGCTTCCTATGCTAGGGGCACCTATACATGTCTACCTATACTGGGAGCACCTATATCTGGCTAGCTATACTGAGGGAACCTATACCTGGCTAGCTATACTAAGGGCACCTATACTTGGCTAGTTATACTGGGGGAACCTATACCTGACTACCTAAAGTGGATGCACCTAAGCTTCCTATACCGGGGCACCTGTACTTTTCTGCTTATACTGGGGGCGCCTATACCTGGCTTCCTATACCAGGGGCACCTATACCTGGCTAGCTATACTGGGGGCACCTATACTTGGCTACTTATACTGGGAGCACCTATACCTTGCTTCCTATACTGGGTGCACCTATGCCTGGCTAGCTATACTGCGGGCACCTATACTTGGCTACTTATACTGGGAGCACCTATACCTGGTTTCCTCTACTGGGTGCACCTATACCTGGCTAGCTATACTGGGGGCACCTATATACCTAGCCACCTACCTGCCTATAGTTATAACGTGAAAAAAACAAATTGTTGAGTTCTGTGCAATCATTCCAAATCAGGGGGGGGGGGGGGGGGGTCGCATCCTCACAAGTTTGCTTCAGACAGCAAAAAGACTAGAACTGCCCCTGTTTTTCACAAATAATCAGCACCCACTGAGTTAAAAAAAAACAGGATATGACTCAAATTTGGACAGGCAACATGTGGGAAAAACAAACCATGTGCAACTTGGAACACATTTTATATACCAATACTTAGATTAACCACTTAAAGAGAATCTGTATTGTTAAAATCGCACAAAAGTAAACATACCAGTGCGTTAGGGGACATCTCCTATTACCCTCTGTCACAATTTCGCTGCTCCTCGCCGCATTAAAAGTGGTTAAAAACTGTTTTTAAAAGTTTGTTTATAAACAAACAAAATGGCCACCAAAACAGGAAGTAGGTTGATGTACAGTATGTCCACACATAGAAAATACATTCATACACAAGCAGGCTGTATACATCCTTCCTTTTGTATCTCAAGAGATCATTATACACAGGCAGTGTGCATAGAGGGGCCAGGAGGGGGGAGATGCATCACAGAACCACAACACTGAAGAACTTGGCAGCCTTCCAGACACAGGCTGACAAGTCTGACAAGAGAGAGATAAGTTGATTTATTACAGAGATGGTGATAGTAGAACATGCTGCAGTAAGCCAGAACACATTAGAATAGCTTTTGGAACTTGTAGGATGATAAAAAACAGGATGCAATTTTTGTTACGGAGTCTCTTTAAGGACTGTAGGCTTACACTCCCCTAGTGACCAGGCTATTTTTCACAATTTAGGCCACTGCAGCTTTAAGGCCTCGCTGCAGGGCCGTACAACTCAACACACAAGTGATTTTCTCCCCATCCACCTTTTATGCCCACCAACAGAGATTTCTGTTCGTGGGCTGTGATTGCTGCTGAGATGTTTATTTTTGTACAAATATTTATGTCCTTCTTTTTTAAATAAATATACCCCCTTTTTTCTTATATTTATTTCCCTCCCCCCGCCAGCCAATCACAGCAATCAGCTCTCATAGACATCAGCCTATGAGAGCCGATCACTCTTGTTCCTCCCAGGGTACAGCTGTGTCACACGGCTGTCCCCAGTACAGCGCTGCTGCCGATCGCAGCACTGTACATGTAAATGCTGAGTAAATATTGAAATAAAACAATGATGTGCACACCCATCAACAAAGCTTATATTGGTTCACTATCTTCAAGGGATAGGTATGTAGTAAGCTAGGCGCAAGTGGAAATGCAAAAGATTCACAATCCAAGAAACAGTATTTACTTGTACAATACACTTGCAGAGTCCTATATAACAATATTTACAAGTCAATGAGCTTTTGCATGTGATGTGCAAATTTGTGCTGCAAGATGCAAGAGGTTTTTTGTGCATTTGAAAATGCAAACTCCGTTTCATGGATATCTCAAATTTTAGCAGAATTGTGATTCTGTTTGCTTTAATTATATGTGCAACGAACACATTTTTGTTGCACATCTAATTATGTGTACCCTGTTTGGGTCACATGTGAATTACGAATTACTTATCACCAATTCAGTCAGATTGGTGTGGGTTGCCCACTGAGTATTTCTGTCACATACACCTCACCCTCCAACTGCCTACAGCAAACCAATGAAACAGTTGCTACTGTATATTTTGTTATAGAGGCACTAAAGCGAAACATTTTTTGGATATAATGAATTGGTAGTGTAGTATAGATAAATACTAGAACTAGAACATTAGAAGCAAAGAAAATATTGTAATATTTTTATTTTCAGTTATATAGTTTTTTTTTATAACATTGCATCATTCTCTAATATTTGCAGTTTACACACTACTCATTACAATAATGATTTTACAGAGCAGGCCAGTGAACTATTGACCTGACAGTTGAGATAATAAGCTTCAGAAGACAGAGCTCTCAACGACTTTGAAAGTCGTGGAGCTCAGTGGCTCTTTTGCATGGATAACAACTGGAGTTTCTTAATTCTTCCTGTACTAGAAACAATATTAGACTTATGTCTCTGCTCCTAATGTCCTAATTTATTTCTTAGCTGTACTACACATACCAATCATAATATCATAATTTTTTTTTTCACTTCAGTGTCTCTTTAACCACTTGCCGACCGCCTACTTCATATTGACAGCAAAGTGGCAGCCCCAGGACCACGTAACGCAGAATGGCGTCAGGTCCTGGGGCACTGTTATGCCGGGGATCGCGCGCTGGGATGCGCGCGCATCCGTCGGCAATAGGCTCCGCCCACCCACGACGTCAACCTGCCGGCCAATCGGAAGCGTCGGCGGGTTGTTAACCCGACGATCGCCGGATAGGAAGCGTATAATACGCTTTGTAATGTTTACAAAGTGTATTATACAGGCTGCCTCCTGCCCTGGTGGTCCCAGTGTCTGAGGGACCACCAGGGCAGGCTGCGGCCACCCTAGTCTGCACCCAAACACACTGATCTGCCCCCCCTGCCCCCTGATCGCCCACAGAACCCCTCAGACCCCCCCTGCCCACCCCCACACCCCTGTTTGCACCCAATCACCCCCCTAATCACCCATCAATCACTCCCTGTCACTATCTGTCAACACTATTTTTTTTAGTCCCTAAACTGCCCCCTGGGTACTCCTGATCACCCCCCCCACCCCTCAGATTCTCCCCAGAACCCCCCCCCCCCTGTGTACTGTATGCATCTATCCCCCCTGATCACCTGTCAATCACCTGTCAATCACCCATCAATCACCCCCTGTCACTGCCACCCATCAATCAGCCCCTAACCTGCCCCTTGCGGGTAATCTGATCACCCACCCACACCAATAGATCGCCCACAGATCCGACATCAGATCACCTCCCAAGTGCAGTGTTTACATCTGTTCTCTACTCTAAACACCCACTAACTACCCATCAATCACCCCCTATCACCACCTGTCACTGTTACCCATCAGATTAGACCCTAATCTGCCCCTTGCGGGCACCCAATCACCCGCCCACATGCTCAGATTGCCCTCAGACCCCCCCCCCCCTTATCAATTCGCCAGTGCATTATTTACATCCGTTCTTCCCTGTAATAACCCACTGATCACCTGTCAATCACCTATCAATCACCCATCAATCACCCCCTATCACTGCCACCCATCAATCACCCCCTGTCACTGCCACCCATCAATCAGCCCCTAACCTGCCCCTTGCAGGCAATCTGATCACCCACCCACACCATCAGATTGCCCCAGACCTACCCTCCAATCACCTCCAAAGTGCATTGTTTACATCTGTTCTGCCATCTAATCACCCACTGATCACCCATCAATCATCCCGTCACTGCTACCCATCAGATTAGACCCCTACCTGCCCCAAGGGCACCAAATCACCCGCCCACACCCTCAGAACGCCCTCAGACCCCAGCCCTGATCACCTCGCCAGTGCATTGCTTGCATCTATTCCCCCCACTAGTCACACCTTGAGACACCCATCATTCACCTCCTGTCACCCCCTAACACATACCCATCAAATCAGGCCCTAATTTGCCCCGTGTGGGCTCCTGATCACTCGGCCAAACCCTCAGATCCCCCTCAGACCCCCTTCCGATCACCTCCCCAGTGCATTGATTGCATCTATTTTCCCCTCTAATCACCCCCTGAGACACCCATCAATCACCTCCTGTCACCCCCCCCCCCCCTAGCACTCCTATCCATCAGATCAGGCCCAATACAACCTGTCATGTAAGAGGCCACCCTGCTTATGACCGGTTCCACAAAATTCGCCCCCTCATTGACCACCTGCCATCATAATTTGCAGATGCTTATACCCCTGAACAGTCATTTTGAGACATTTGGCTTCCAGACTACTCAAGGTTTTGGGCCCGTAAAATGCCAGGGCAGTATAGGAACTCCACAAGTGACCCCTTTTTAGAAAAAAAGACACCCCAAGGTATTCTGTTAGGTGTATGAAGCGTTCATAGAAGATTTTATTTTTTGTCAAAAGTTAGCGGAAATAGATGTTTTATTGTTTTTTCACAAAGTTTCATTTTTCACTAACTTGTGACAAAAAATAAGATCTTTTATGAACTCACCATACACCTAACAAAATACCTTGGGGTGTCTTCTTTCTAAAATGGGGTCACTTGTGGCGTTCCTATACTGCCCTAGCATTTTAGGGTCCCTAAACCGTGAGGAGTAGTCTAGAAAACAAATGCCTCAAAATGACCTGTGAATAGGACGTTGGGCCCCTTAGCGCACCTAGGCTGCAAAAAAGTGTCACACATGTCGTATCACCGTACTCAGGAGAAGTAGTATAATGTGTTTTGGGGTGTATTTTTACACATACCCATGCTGGGTGGGAGAAATCTCTCTGTAAATGGACAATTGTGTGTAAAAAAAATCTAATATATGTCATTTACAGAGATATTTCTCCCACCCAGCATGGGTATATGTAAAAGTACACCACAAAACACATTATACTACTTCTTCTGAGCACGGCAGTACCACGTGTGGCAGTTTTTTGCAGCTTAACTGCGCTAAAGGGCCCAAAGTCCAATGAGTACCTTTAGGATTTCACAGGTCATTTTGCGACATTTGGGTTCAAGACTACTCCTCACGGTTTAGGGCCCCTAAAATGCCAGGGAAGTATAGGAACCCCACAAATGAACCCCACAAGTGACTCCATTTTAGAAAGAAGACACCCCAAGGTATTCTGTTAGGTGTATGACGAGTTCATAGAAGTTTTGTTTTTTTGACACAAGTTAGCGGAAATTGATTTGTTTTGGGGTTTTTTTCACAAAGTGTCAATTTTCGCTAACTTGTGACAAAAAAAAAAAAATCTTCTATGAACTCACCATACTCCTAACAGAATACCTTGGGGTGTCTTCTTTCTAAAAAGGGGTCACTTGTGGGGTTCCTATACTGCCCTGGCATTTTAGGGGCCCTAAACTGTGAGGAGTAGTCTAGAATCCAAATGCCTCAAAATGACCTGTGAATAGGACGTTAGGCCCCTTAGCACACCTAGGTTGCAAAAAAGTGCCACACATGTGGTATTGCCGTACTCAGGAGAAGTAGTATAATGTGTTTTGGGGTGTATTTTTACACATACCCATGCTGGGTGGGAGAAATATCTCTGTAAATGACAATTTTTTGATTTTTTTTTACACACAATTGTCCATTTACAGAGATATTTCTCCCACTCAGCATAGGAATGTGTAAAAATACACCCCAAAACACATTATATTACTTCTCCTGAGTATGGCGATACCACATGTGTGGCACTTTTTTGCACCCTAACTGCGCTAAGGAGCCCAAAGTCCGATGAGTACCTTTAGGATTTCACAGGTCATTTTGCGACATTTGGTTTCAAGACTACTCCTCACGGTTTAGGGCCCCTAAAATGCCAGGGCAGTATAGGAACCCCACAAATGACCCCATTTTAGAAAGAAGACACCCCAAGGTATTCCGTTAGGAATATGGTGAGTTCATAGAAGATTTTATTTTTTGTCACAAGTTAGCGGAAAATGACACTTTGTGAAAAAAACACAATTAAAATCAATCTCCGCTTACTTGTGACAAAAAATAAAATCTTCTATGAAGTCACCATACTCCTAACGGAATACCTTGGGGTGTCTTCTTTCTAAAATGGGGTCATTTGTTGAGTTCCTATACTGCCCTGGCATTTTAGGGGCCCTAAACCATGAGGAGTAGTCTTGAAACCAAATGTCGCAAAATGACCTGTGAAATCCTAAAGGTACTCATTGGACTTTGGGCCCCTTAGCGCAGTTAGGGTGCAAAAAAGTGCCACACATGTGGTATCTCCATACTCAGGAGAAGTAGTATAATGTGTTTTGGGGTGTATTTTTACACATACCCATGCTGAGTGGGAGAAATATCTCTGTAAATGGACAATTGTGTGTAAAAAAAAAATCAAAAAATTGTCATTTACAGAGATATTTCTCCCACCCAGCATGGGTATGTGTAAAAATACACCCCAAAACACATTATACTACTTCTCCTGAGTACGGCAATACCACATGTGTGGCACTTTTTTGCAGCCTAACTGCGCTAAGGGGCCCTAAGTCCAATGAGCACCTTTAGGCTTTACAGGGGTGCTTACAATTTAGCACCCCCCAAAATGCCAGGACAGTAAACACACCCCACAAATGACCCAATTTTGGAAAGTAGACACTTCAAGGTATTCAGAGAGGAGCATAATGAGTCCGTGGCAGATTTCATTTTTGTTTTTGTCGCAAAGTGTCATTTTCCGGTAACTTGTGACAAAAAATAAAATCTTCTATGAACTCACCATGCCTCTCGGTGAATACTTTGGGATGTCTTCTTTCCAAAATGGGGTCATTTGGGGGGTATTTATACTATCCTGGAATTTTAGCACCTCATGAAACATGACAGGTACTCAGAAAAGTCAGAGATGCTTCAAAATGTGAAAATTCACTTTTTGCACCATAGTTTGTAAACGCTATAACTTTTACCCAAACCAATAAATATACACTCAATGGTTTTTTTTATCAAAGACATGTAGCAGAATAACTTTCGCGCTCAAATGTATAGGAAATTTTACTTTATTTGAAAAATGTCAGCACAGAAAGTAAAAAAAAGTCATTTTTTTGACAAAATTCATGTCTTTTTTGATGAATATAATAAAAAGTAAAACTCGCAGCAGCAATCAAATAGCACCAAAAGAAAGCTGTATTAGTGACAAGAAAAGGAGGTAAAATTCATTTCGGTGGTAGGTTGTATGACCGAGCAATAAACCGTTAAAGCTGCAGTGGTCTGAATGGAAAAAAAGGCTCTGGGGTTTTATGACTGCAGTCCTTAAAGGGAATGTCCAAGCAAAATTACAGGAAAATTGTATACTTACCTACGGTAATTTTCCTTTCCTGGTGCATACTCCATGGCAGCATAACAGCTGGGTTAGCTCCGCCCCCTAACCCCCATAGGACAAAGATTTCTATAAGTTACCTCCCTATGTGCGGCCCTATATTCTAATTGCTATCTCCTCCCGAAGGACATTGGGAGGGTCTGTTATGCTGCCATGGAGTATGCACCAGGAAAGGAAAATTACCGTAGGTAAGTATACAATTTTCCTGTATTCCTGGTGCCTCCATGGCATCATAACAGCTGGGTCTTAACTATCTACCCAGACAAATGGGCGGGACCACAATAGCAATTTTCACACTTTATTTACATTGCTTGCTACATTCAGTACTGATTTACCAAATTGTGCAGAGGCAAGATTCGACAAGTCAATTTTATAGTGATCTACAAAAGTGTTCTTAGAAGACCAGTTAGCAGATCTACAGATTGCCACTGAAGACACTCCCGCTAAACATGCCCAGGAAGAGGAGACGCCTCTGGTTGAATGGGCTGTGACTTTTTGCGGAGGTTCCAGGTTTGCCATAACATAAGCTCTTTTGATCAGTCTTGTTAACCAGGCAGCGATAGTTCTTTTAGAAGCTCCTTGCCCCCTTCTCTTCCCCGTTGGTATTACAAATAGTTGTTCTGAAACCCTGAAGGATTCTGTCAAATCTAAATATGCCTTTATTGTTGATGGCACACATAACGGATGTGTGGACTGCAGTTGTAAGTCCTGATACATCTTAGAGAGTGTCCATTCTGCGTTAAGATGGAAAGGTGACACTACCTTTGGCAGAAAACGCTCCATTGGGCGTAGGACTACTCTATCCTCATAAAGGGTGAGTGAAGGTTCTTTACATCCAATAGCATGTAATTCAGATACTCTTGCCGCTGAAGTAATTGCAGTCAGGAAAGTCACTTTTTGAGTCAAGTTGAGTATATTACACTTATCATGAGGGAAGAATGGGGGTTTTGATAGGCAATCCAAGATAACTGTTAGATCCCATTTTGGATGGAAATCCCTCCTTGGAGGTCTCATTTTCAACACTGCTTTTAAGAATTGTTGTATCAGAGGATCTTTTGCCCAAGGCTTCCCTGTTATAGCTGCCAAGGCCGAGATTTGTGATTTTAGAGTATTATATCCGAGTTCCAATTCCAGTCCTGCTTGTAAAAAGGCAAGAATGTGATTAGTCGTTATGTCCGAAGTCTCCAGGCTTTGCACTTTCAAGAATTCTTGAAACTTTCCCCATACTCTGGAATAGGTAGCATTAGTTGATGCCCTTCTTGATTTTAAGAGTGTTTGAAGTACCGTATCTGTACATCCCAGTTGCTCTAACCTCGACCTTTCAGCCTCCAGGCCGTCAGCAGTAATCGATCTGGATTCGGATGGCAAGTGCTCCCCTGAGTCAATAGTCGTCTGGTCACTTTCAATGTGATCGGTTGTGTAGTGTTGAGTTGAAGTAGAAGTGGATACCATATCCTTCTTGGCCAATTCGGTATTACGGCAATTGCTATTAACTTCTCCTTCTCCAACCTTTTCAAGAAACGTAGAATCAGAGGTACTGGTGGAAAAGCATATACTAACTTCGCTCTCCATGGCTGAATTAGAGCATCTACTCCGTCCGACAGCTCGGAGTTCGTTCTGGAGAAAAATTTGTTCACCTTGTAATTGTTCTCTGAAGCAAACAGATCTATTTCGGGTAGACCCCATATTTTCACTATCCTGTTGTACTCTGTTGTACACAGAGACCAGTCGTTGTTGTTTTTCCATCCCCTGGATAATTGATCGGCTGTTGTATTCTCTTTGCCAGGAATATATGTTGCAGAAATCTCCAAAACATTCTTTTGAGCCCAAGACATCAAAGGTTTCACTTCCTCCAACAGAGTCCGGCTGTGCGTTCCACCCTGTCTTTTTATATAAGAGACAGTTGTTCTGTTGTCCGACTTCACTAATATTGACTGCTTGCTTAATAGTGGGGTTAGTCTCGCCAGCGCCATTCGTACTGCTCTCAGTTCTAATATATTGGACTGGGTATGGTCCTGTCTGGATGACCACGGGGCTTGTATCAGTTGACCCTGACAGTGGGCTCCCCATCCCCATGCACTGGCATCGGTCGTCACGACGATCCAGTTCGGAAGCAGGAACGTCTTCCCCTGAGTGAGATTTTGAACGTCTAGCCACCATCTTAGTTCTTCCTTCGTCTTTTGTGGAATATAAATCTTTTGTGACAAATTCTTCTTGTTCCATGTATCCAGAAAGTGACATTGTAGCGATCTCATTTGCCAATGACTCCACCTCACTGTGGGGATCGTGGAGGCCATCAGTCCCAGTATCTTGAGACATTGTCTGGCTGTGATCCAGGTTGATTGGAATATCTTCTTTATCGTGTTCACCAGGTGGCACGCCTTTTCTTCCGGTAAAGATATTATGTTCCGGGTTGTGTCGAACAATGCTCCTAAGAAGACCATCTTTCTTGTGGGAATTAACTGGCTCTTCTCCCAGTTTATGCGCCACCCCATCTCTTGGAGTAGAGTAAGGGCTGTATCTCTGTGTATCAGTAGTTCTGTTTCTGATTGTGCCAAGATTAGTATATCGTCCAGGTAATGGAATATACGTATCTTCTTTTCTCTGATCAGTGCGATTGTTATTTGCAGTATTTTTGTGAACGTCCTTGGGGATGTTGATAGGCCAAACGGAAGTGCCTTGAACTGTAAGTGGATGTTTGCAAAATGGAATCTCAAAAATTTTCTGAACTGCCGGTGTATTGGAATATGAAGATAAGCGTCCTTGAGGTCTATTGAAAGCATGAAGTCTCCTTCCTGAACTAATGATGTTATGGATTGTAAGGATTCCATTTTGAATTTCTGAAGTAGTATGTGTTCGTTTAATATTCTGAGGTCTATCACTGGCCTCCAGTCTCCAGTTTTTTTCTGTACCAGGAACACTCTGGAATAAACCCCTTCGAATCTGTGATGAGTCGGTTCTTCTTCTATTGCATTCTGTTTCACCAATGACTCCACATACTGAAATAGGCAGTGTCTTTTCTCGTGGTTTTGAGGCATTTTTGTTTGCACGAATATGTCTGGTGGTTTCTTTTTGAACATCCACTTGTGACCGTGTTTGACAGTATTTAGGGTCCAAGAATCCGTCGTCTTTTCCACCCACACCTGAGTGAATAAGGCAAGTCTTGCTCCTACTTGATCGATGTGGGTGGACGTACCCTCAAAAAGACTTCCCATGGGTTTGTTGACTGGTTGTAGCTGGCTTATTGCTTCTGCTAGAACCGGATTGTCCACTTCTCCAATTACGCCGATATTGTTTACCCGGCCTGTAGGTTTTGGTCTCCTTGTACTTATTTTGTGGTTGGAACTTTTGTTGAAATCTCTGTGCTCTAACTTTTTTATCTTGTGGCAGCATTCCAGATCTTCCACCTGTCTTTTTTGTAATGGCCTCATCCATCTTTTTACCGAACAAAAGTTTCCCGTCGTAAGGTATTTTGACCCAGTTCTGTTTTGAGGCTAGGTCGGCCGACCACGGCTTAAGCCATAGTGCTCTTCTTGCTGTAGTAGCTGAAAGCATAGATCTGGCGGAAGCTCTGACACAGTCTATAGCTGCCTCTCCCATAAAGTCAGCTGACACTTTTAGATCTTGTAAGATAGAAATGATTTCTTCTTTACTTCCTCCATTATTTATCGCGTCTTCTATGTTGCAAGTCCAGTTCTTCATTGCTTTTGCTAAAGCGGTCAATACGATTGCTGGTCTACATGCACCGCCCGCTGACATATAGATTTTTCTCAAGTCACTCTCAATTCTCCTTTCTAAAACATCCTTAAATGCAGCTGAATTATCCATGGGGAGCGTGGTATGCCTTCCTAGCTCCGAGACTGATGCATCTACTGCTGGAGTATTCATTAAGGAAAATGCTTCTTGTTGATTTAAAGGATATAACTTTCCCCATTTATTTTGAAGGGATGGCTTCTTGTCAGGTGTATCCCATTCTTCTTGTATAAGGTTTTTAATTTCCGGCATGAAAGGAAAAGTGGGTCCAGTCTTCTGGAGATGGGGGTAATATTTAGCTGATTTCTCTGGTTCCGGAATCTCCTCCGTCTCTTCCCAATCGATTGCTTCTTTTACCGCCTGTATCAATTTTGGGATTAATGCGAAGTCGAAACTTCCCGTAAGTTCTTCCTCTTCTTGCCCTTGTAGCATAACTTGTTCCTGTGTGGCTGTCGCACTATATTGTTTTTCCTTTTCCAGTTCTTCCCTTACTGCTTTCCTTATCAGTTCTAAGGCTTCAGCGGAATCTCGTTCTTTTTGTCCCGATGCATCCCTAAAGCAATTGGCACAGAGCTTTTTATCTTGTAGTGCTGGTTCGTCACATGCCCAACAACGCTTAATGCGCTCCCTAGGCGATCTCGATCTTTCCTTGGGCGTGCTTTCCCTATAAGTCTGTTTCTCCTGGGAACGTCTCTTCGATCGTGATCTTGACTCTCTCATCAAACGATATTCATCGTCTGAGTGACGATCTTTCGATGAAGGTCTCTGATCTTTATGAGAAGATTTCTTCGCAGACGTGGACGCTGAAGTCTTCTTCGAACTTTTGGAACTGCAAAAAAAAGAGCAGACCATAATAGGTAATTTAATTTATTACCCTCCTTTTTTTTTTTTTTTTTTAGGCCGCTAATAAGAAAAAAAGATATTTGTCCCACCTGCGGTAATCCGCCTGATCATTTTTATCGCGTTCCATACTATATCTCTAGTAGAGTAGGCTGTGGATAGAAAGAGAGAGAGAGAGAGAAAAAAGAAAACGAGAACGGAAAATTTTACTAAAAGGTTGAATCTAGGAATGAACTATACTATCACATCATTATTTTACCTACCCATCTATATACATATATATATATATACTTTTTTTTTTTTTTTACATATTTATATATACATATCTCTATATATATATACCTATATACGTATATATACTCCTCTTGTCCCATATACACCTACAGCCATATAAGAAATTTTTATGCAGCAGGTATATATACTATTAAAATCTACCTAAAGAGCAGAGGTATCCCGAGTAGGTACAGTCCACCAGCGTCTCCAGCTTCTTACTCGAAGTGAAGCGCTGTAGTGGCTGTTTAAATACTGCCCGGGACCTCCCCCCAGCCTTGAGCATGCTCCGCGCAGCCATCCGCCCACAAGCAAGATGGCCGACGGCATACACATGAGGGCACCACATCATAAGGACTCGCCGCGCAGACCGGTTGCCCTGCACAGCATAAGAATCCTCCTCCTCGCGCGCGCGCGCACTAGGTAGCCGGGGAGAGAAGGAGTAGAAAGAATGCGGAAGACGCCGAGCCGCTACCCGCTGTCCAGCTCACGCTATCTGTACAGTTCAGGTAAGCGAAACCACTGACCACCAATAACTTTCCGCATAAAAGGATAGAAAAGAGACCATAGAGGAATTTAAATGGAGGATCATCAAGAGGATCCACAGCTTACACGCGCGTGACCAAACCACCTTGTGAGCTGCGGTCACGTATTCCGGTACAGGCACCCGGATACTTTGATAAGAGGCCTTTAGCACCCAACACAAAGTCTGCCAGCAGGAAAGGGTAAACCTGCTGGGAATATTTAAAATTTTAAAAGGGACACCGCATAGAAACCTATGTCCTGAGGGAGGACAGAAAAAAGAATATAGGGCCGCACATAGGGAGGTAACTTATAGAAATCTTTGTCCTATGGGGGTTAGGGGGCGGAGCTAACCCAGCTGTTATGATGCCATGGAGGCACCAGGAAAAAAAAATGAGTTTCACTTACCTGGGGCTTCTACCAGCCCCATGCAGCCATCCTGTGCCCTCGTAGTCATTTACTGCTGCTCCAGTCACCCGCTGGCAGCTTGCCGACCTCGGAGGTCGGCGAGCCACATTGTGTACATTTTTACGCATTCCCGCTAGTGCAGGAACATTGACACATACATTTTTACGCGTTTATAAAAATGTTTGTGTTGCGTACATTTTTACGCATTCCCGCTAGTGCAGGAACATTGACACATACATTTTTACGCGTTTATGGTTCAATGCGTAAAAATTTACGCATTGAACCAGTAATGCATAAAAATGTATGTGTTAATGTTCCTGCACTAGCGGGAATGCGTAAAAATGTATGCAATGCGTCCCGCCGACCTCCGAGGTCGGCAAGCTGCCAGCAGGTGACTGGAGCAGCAGTGAGTGACTACGAGGGCACAGGATGGCTGCATGGGGCTGGTAGAAGCCCCATGTAAGTGAAACTCATTTTTTTATTTTGCTTGGACATTCCCTTTAAGTGGTTAATACTGGGGCTTTGCTCAGAGTAAGAATAGCCCATTTCTTCATGATAAACTCAAGGGAAACATCTAATTAGCATGGTAAAATGATAGGCGAAGAGATTCCCCAGATGTTCGGTAAATAAATACTACTTGACCTCTAACAGCTAATAAGCCAGGAGAATCCCTTGCTTATTATTGCATCATATTGCCTGTGTTTTGAGGTTTCACTGGGGAATGGATGGATCCCCTTAAAGTGTACCTGTAGGTTAAAAAAAGTGCCTCATATAGGTACTTGTTTCAATTAATAGAAGTCTCTGGATAATCCAGAGGTTTCCCCATCCTCTTCCACTAGGCCAGTGGTTCTCAACCTTTTCAGCACATGTACCCCTTTGCGGGTCATCCCTAAACAAAATGTACCATCTACCGAAAGTGGGTGTGGCCATGACATGATGATTACTAGCGAAATACAGGTAGTCCATGGTTAACAAATAAGATAGGCAGGGACTGTGTCCATACTTAATTTTAAAAAAGTTAATGCGAAATCTGTTGTTGCATATTTGTAGCAATTTGGGTAAAATCTGGTGTCAGTGTCAGAGGTGACAGCTGACAGCATATATCTGCAGAGGCATCAAGTCTGTTCCTCTTTTTAACTTTTGAGTCACAGTATTTTGCAAAACCACATTCGCACATATATGTCGTCACAAAAGGTAGAAGTTTGCGAATAGCTGCATCTCCTTCCGTGTCCTCACCCCACCTACCTCTCTACAATTCACATCATTTGAGGCCCACACCATCCGCCTCTACCACCCCCTCCCTGCCATTGTTGCGGTCTTATACCGCCCTCCGGGCTCCACCCCACAATTTCTCGATGACCTTGCCTCCTGGCTCCCTCACATCCTCTCCTCTGACCTCCCCACCATCATCCTTGGGGATTTCAATATTCCCATCGATGAAGCCCAGAGCTCCGCTGTGACCCGGCTACTCACCATTGCCAACTCACTTGGACTAGTACAACACGCCAACACCCCCACTCACACTGCAGGTCACACTCTCGACCTTATATTCACTAAATCCACCACCATTGCAGACCTTGACATCGCACCCTTTCCACCCTCAGACCATCACCTTCTCACCTTCAACCTCCTCTCGGAAAGCACCTCCAAATTACCCACCCACCCACCTGGTCGATGGCAGCGAGACCTACGCAAGCTCAACCCTAGCGTCCTTGCGGACCCCCTCCATGCCCTCTCCTCCACTCTCCCCACCCTAACCTGTCCTAATCTTGCTGCAGCTCAGTATCGCCAAACTCTCTCATCAGCCCTAGAGAAAGCTGCTCCACCAATATTTCGCCGCCACCGACCCCCTAACCCCCAGCCCTGGCGCACTACCCATACTCGCAACCTCCAGAGGAAAACACGTGCCACTGAACGGAAATGGAGAAAAACTAGACTTAACCAGGATTTCCTACAGTACAAGACCAACCTGCTGCAGTTCCACGCTGCCCTTGCTCATGCGAAGCAGGAATACTTTACCAAGCTTATCGGAGCACAAGCTTCCAATCCCCGGCGTCTTTTTGCCACTTTCAACTCCCTGCTTAAACCCATCCCCCCCACTCTCCGTTTCCTCCCTCTCTGCCACAGATTTAGCCACCCACTTCACCAACAAAATTGTCTTCATCCGCCAAGAAATATCCAATCTCCAATCTTTACCTCCCACCCCCTCCCAACCAGCTCCTCCTCCACCCTATTCTCCCCTCACATCCTTCACTCCTACTACCACCGAGGAAGTCAACCACCTACTGCAGACTTCCCATAGCACTACTTCACCCCTTGACCCCATCCCTTCTGATTTCCTCCAGCCTCACTTCACGGAATTGGCCCCAGTCCTCACTACCCTGTTCAACCTCTCCCTATCCACAGGCACCTTCCCCTCAGACTTCAAGCAGGCCACTGTACTACCCCTGCTCAAGAAACCCTCCCTCGACCCTTTGCTACCCTCTAACTACCGTCCTATCTCCCTCCTCCCCTTTGCCTCAAAACTCCTGGAGCGTCTGGTTCACAAACGCCTGACCCAGTACCTCAATGCCAACTCACTCCTAGACCAACTGCAATCTGGATTTCGGCCTGCCCACTCAACCGAAACTGCTCTCACCAAAGTGGTCAATGACCTTGCCTTAGCTAAAGCTGAAGGTAAATACTCCATTCTCCTCCTCCTTGACCTTTCAGCAGCTTTTGACACAGTAGATCATCCCCTACTCCTCCACTCCCTCCAGTCCTTGGGCATTCACGATCTCGCCCTGTCCTGGCTTTCATCCTACCTCTCCAACCGCTCCTTCACGACTGCCTTCAATGAGTCCTCGTCCACCCCCAACCACCTCTCGGTGGGAGTCCCCTAAGGTTCGGTCCTTGGCCCCCTACTGTTCACGCTATACACATCCTCCATTGGCAAGGTTATCTCCTCCATGGGTTTTAACTATCATCTGTATGCAGATGACACCCAGATCTACCTCCACACCCCTGACATATCCACCACTACCATGGACAAGGTCTCCTCCTGCCTATCAGCCATCTCCTCCTGGATGTCCGCTAGGTTCCTGAAACTAAATCTAGACAAAACGGAATTTATGATCTTCCCACCCCGGCCATCCACGAACCTCCCAGATGTGCATGTCACTGTTAACCACACTACCATTCGCCCTACCTCTCAAGCCCGATGTCTGGGTGTCACCCTGGACTCTGCACTCTCCTTTACTTCCCACATCCAAAACCTCACAAAGTCCTGCAACTTCCACCTTCGTAACATCTGTAAGATTCGCCCTTTCCTGACCTCTGCCACCACCAAACTCCTCAGTCATGCCCTCATAATTTCCTGCCTTGACTACTGCAATGCCCTGCTGTCTGGTCTCCCTATGACCCGAACAGCCCCACTGCAGTCCATCATGAATGCGGCAGCCAGAATTATCCACTGTTCCCATTGCTCCACCACGGCAGATACCCTCCTAGAATCCCTCCACTGGCTTCCTATCCAGTCCAGAATCAAATTCAAGATACTGTGTCTGACCTACAAATCTGTCCACAAAACTTGTCCAACCTACATTTCCGATCTTACTCAGAGGTGCACACCTTGCCGCTCACTCCGCTCTTCCAATGAACTTCGCCTAACCGCCCCCCGCATCACCCAGTCCCATGCACGCCTCCA
The DNA here is from genome assembly GCF_040937935.1 of Hyperolius riggenbachi. NCBI lineage: Eukaryota > Metazoa > Chordata > Amphibia > Anura > Hyperoliidae > Hyperolius > Hyperolius riggenbachi. Next base: position 209,793,420 of record NC_090647.1, on the reverse strand, counting down.
GGACTTCTCAAGAGCTGCTCCAACACTATGGAACTCCCTACCTCCACCCATTAGGCCAGCCCCCCCTTCAACATCTTCAAGAAAGCCCTCAAAACTCACCTTTTCACTCTGGCCTACTACCCCTCACAAGTGCTCTAAACCTACAGCTGAACTCTGGTCCCCTACCGTTCGTGTCCTTACCTCTCCCTCTAGATTGTAAGCCTTTGGGCAGGGTCCTCCTCCTTTTGTGTCCTACCTGATCATGCACCTCCATTACTGTGAACCCATGCTATGCATCTGAGTGAACCTAACTTGCCTAATCTACATGCTCAATCCAATGACTAAGCATTACCTGGCACTCATACTGTGCCGTGTGATCTGGTTTTCTATTATTCCTGTATTGTCATATTGCTGTATGTCACCCCTAAATATTGTCCGTAACCTAAATTAATGTTCAGCGCTGCGTAATATGTTGGCGCTTTATAAATGCAATAAATAAAAAAAATAAATAAATCTCCTACATCTGGAAAACGTTCTGATAAACTAGCCCAGAATGCTGACAGGGGGACAGTGTGAAGTTTATCTTGGAGTGCAATGCTACAAGAAATATCAATAACTTCCTTGCCTGCTTTTGCTGAGAGATTAGATGTATTTTGACCTTTTTAAAAAGGGTTAGCTATCCACCTGTAGTTTTCAATGTCCATCATTGGAGGAACATATTTCTGGAAAGAAACAGTCAGCAGTGTAATATGATCAATAATTGCTGCCTGTATGTCCAAGTTGATGGGTATGTCCTTTTCTATTAAGAATGAAAATCTATGGGCCTTAGCAAAGAAAAAGATTGAAAAAAGAACAAATTGTACACTTTTTTTTTCACATTTGTGGTGATGCGCTGGGCATTAGTGACAGTACGATTGCCTTGCACTAGTCACGCAGTATAACAGCACACACAATGAAAATCTAGGGGCCTCAGCAAGGAAAAAGATTGAAAAAAAAAAAAAAAAAAAAAAGAACAGTTTTTTCAGTGATACACAATGTGAGAGCTCCCTCTCACACGTCCAGCCACATGCAGCAACAGTCTGCAAATGGCGCTGGACGGAAGAGCCTCTGCCACCTCCTTTGCCTTCCCCTCCCCTTCCCATGGTGTGCTCCTCTATTTCTGGCTACAGGAAAATGGTGGCCGGAGCAGATCTATGTATCTAACCATCCCCAACTCCCCTCCCCCCAGAAAAACTCAATCACACTTGCTGCAGTTAAATGCCCCCCTACCCCCACACACACACACACATAGCGCTGCATCGCAGTTTACAATTTAATAATACCAGGCAGCTGTTAAGTCTCCCCCGTAGTGCCGCTATGCCCCATTCACAGGCGCTCGTGCGGGAGATGTGTAGTAGCCTAGCTCTCCGATTGGCCCAAATGCTGTCTGTCACCGGCTCCGATGGTGGTGCGGGCGGGGGCATGCGCTGCTGTGACAGACGTGCCATCCAATGATATCCTGCCCCTGAATTTATAAAAATGATGTCTACCCTGTGTAGGGGAGCCAGTAGTGATACTATATCCACACGAACGAACTTCAATACACTACTGTCTGCTTGACATATAAACTTTATTAAATTACTGTATACACAACATACCCTAAACCCATTAAAAAGAGCAGTACTGTGGTGATCTGCCTAAGCTATCCACAGCCGGCTGTGTCACATACACCGATCTCCACTGCATACAAGCACTCATACACATACACTGGTCATAGTACTCCCGGGAGTTTTGTATGAAAAGTCTGCATGCAGCAAGCTTAAGTCAAGTGACTCCAGGTATGTCCGTTGTTATTCATGCGGGGGCTGTAAGCGGATTGTTAGTGCAGCAGTTTCCCATAGGCAGCGGGTGAATACCCCATGGATGTGTTCATGCAGCGTTAGTGATGCTAGACAAAGGACGCCTCAAGCGCATATAGCATTAAATGGGTTGCCACTGAGGGCTCTCACCACCTCCTGTGCAATGTCCCACTTCGCTTGTGTCTGCTGTACAGTCCTCTATTGTGCGCTCTGCGTCCTGCTCTGTCCACTCCGTGTTCATGGGCATCCATATGTCGGCATGTTCGTACTGTAGGGATCCCTTCCTGCTAGCGTAGAGTCACGCCGCTCGAGACCCGGATGTGATGTCACCGCTCTGCTCTCCGCATCACTAGTATCGGCTGCCCACCGGCCTTCGTCATCTGACGAGCGGTGACCTGCTCTGGTGTGAACCACCCCATTGAGATACATTGACCAAGCGGATCCGCAGCCGCAAGCGGCTGCAGAAACGCTGAAAAAGCTGCTCGGTGTGCACCAGCCCTTACAAAGTAACTTTATGTAAGAGTCCAATTATCAGTACATTAACTATGAAACGAGTGCATAAAGGTGCATTCTATAAACACAATTACAACTATGTAACAATTACAGTAAAGTGAAAACTGTAATACTGAGACGCTGCCGTGCACAAGCAGTGCACAGCAATCTTACCAGTGCTAACGGCAGGGGGGCTGCATGCATTACCCTATTCGTGGAACATGCATTACCGGGGTTATTGCACTGTACACTTGCCTTACCATTGCTTTGTGTAACTATCAGGCCCCAAGTCTGGCTAACTACAACCAATTATAAAGTCTGCATTCATAAAAAGTGTATGTCCAAGTCTCCTGTCCACAGAACGAAGTTTGGTGTCCCAAATGGTCATCTGACAATGTACTGCTCTATGTTTTTCCAAACATTCATGTTACAACAATAATAGCACTGATATCTCATGTAGCACTTTACACAGTATATAGTCATCTCTCTAATTAGTTTTATTCTCAAGGGGTTTTAAAGCAAAGAGACTTTCTTTTCTGCCCTTAGGCTAAAAACATTTGTTGTATTCTGGAAGTCTTTTTATGAAGGACATAGAGAAATACATTTCTTCTCAGAGAAGAAAGAGGTGTCCCCTATGAGTCAGAGGAACAAGATCCAAGTTCTGAGTGAGAACTATTTTCAGCTACTGCAAATGCTTTGTCATTAGTTAACTAATTTTACCATTTCTGGAGACAGCTGGTAAAGTTGCAGGAAATGCCTTAAAGATATTATTATTAAGATTCCTGGAATAAGCATTTTTCATAAAATAACATTTTTGTATGGATCTTACAGAATTTAAACTACGATAGCTGGATTCCACGCAGGCATAAAAATTCTATTTCATCTAGTTTTGCATTGGAAATAAATATTATGTTGAGCTACAGGGAAAAACAAGAACTCTGCTTTTAAAAGTAATGTCGATATTCACTTTCTCAGGGCCAGATTACCCAAAAGGGCAACCTAGGAAGCTTCCTCAGGCCTGTGGGATCACATACTTGTCACCCATCTCCTCCTACCCAGTGGCACCTATACCTGGCTACCTATACTGGGGATGCCTATACTTGGCTACCTTATACTGGGGGCACCTACACCTCGCTTCCTATACTGGTGGCACCTATACCGGGGTAACTATACTGGGGGCACCTATATTTTGCTTCCTCTATTGGGGACACCTACACCTGGCTATCTATACTGGGGGCACCCATGTCTGGCTTCCTATATGGGGGGCACCTATATCTGTCTACTTGTATACTTGTCACAAGTTTGCTTCAGGCAGCAAAAGGACTAGAACTGGCCCTGGTTTTAGTAGTCAGCACCCACAGACTACTAGCGATTTGTGATAGCGTTTTGCAAGCGATTTTGGGAGCGATTTCCCTGCTCCTATACAATTTATTAGAATGGAAACGCTACCAAAATGCTGCATGTCCTGCGATTTGCCTAATCGCAATCAGTCTAGTGGAATCTGTCCCATCCATTTACATTGGCAGAGTGTTTAGGGAAATCGCTAGCGGTTTAAAGCTATCCCTAGATGCTAAAAAATAACGCTTTAGTGACTTCCAGGCCTAAAGCAGACAAAGTTTAAATTGGTTCACTATCTTCAAGGGATAGGTATGTAGTAAGCTAGGCACAAGTGGAAATGCAAAAGATTCACAATACAAGAAACAGTATTTATTTGTATAATAAACTTGCAGAGTCCTATAGAAAAATATACAGTACATAGAATCCAAGAACAGCTATGGCCTCAATTTGTTCACATTTGTTGGGAATTTACCACATTCGGTTCTGCACAATATCAATTACCTAAGTCTGTTGCTGCATGGAAAACTGAAGTTACTGACTAGTAAGGTAAATTAAGGAGTAGTTAAGTAAATACAAGACAAGACAAGACAAATAACATTTATATTGCGCTTTTCTCCTTGCGGACTCAAAGCGCCAGAGCAGAGCAGCAGCCACTAGGGCGCGCTCTATTGGCAAATACCTCAAACATGTACTGTAGGGGTCATAGGGGCTGTGTGCTGGACGGGAGGTATATTTCCCCATTATTTGGACTGTGGTCCCTTTAAAAACTAGATGTGTAGTGTACCTGGAAAATAAATCCGGGTATTGTTTGGCAGCCAGCCAGCTGCTGCCTTTGTTGTCTCTTTTCCAGGGCCGGACTCCTGGAATGGGAGGGAAGGGCGGGCCTTCCCATTCCACCCAGGTACACACCTGGTTTTCTGTGGAGCAGAAGCAAGCTCTACCAAAATTTGCATATCAGGAAGCAGCTGACATGCAGTCAGGGTGGAGTTGATGTGAAGGAGCATGTGTGCTGCTGAGCTCCAGACAAGTCTGTTTGGAGACATTGCTGGAAGCCAAACCATACTTTGGACTGCTGTTTGTATGGCTTTTGGCTTAAGGAAATGACCTATATTTGAATAAGCTGGACTGTTACTACTGCTGTGGACTATAAGCTGAAGTAAGCTTGCCATTTATTTTCCACTTTATGCTGGAGTAAAGCTGTTTATGTTACTGCTGCAAATAAACAGACTTTTGTTTTATACAACTGTGTACTGTGTGCTGGCTGCGACCCCTCTAAGCTTCACAGTACATTCACAAAGAATAAAGTATGTGGTAAAACAAGTGAGATGTTGGCTATTTTACCTCCAGCCTGGAGCTGTCAGTAACTAACAAACAAAACAGCCATTTGGAAGGGAGAAAACAGAGCAGAGGAAAGGTGAAAAATGAATAAATTATTCAGGAAAATAATTCAGTGAATAATAAAATGTTTAGTATATAGTCTTTACCAATTGCGCTCCCCTCTTCACACCCACCCCACTATATAATACGGCTTGCTGCAACTCAAATAGATGCCACATGTACACCTTAACAATTAAAACAGTATTTCTGGAGTGCGCTTCCCCTTTCCCACTGTTCAATAATACAAACAGTTCTCTTTAATGTGTCCTCCACTGTCCACCATCCGATTTCAGATGCTTCAAGGGATTCTCCCGTTATCGGCACAGTTCATATGAAAAAAAAAGAGGGGCCAAAGACATAGTGCGATCCACTTAGATTAGAAACATATAGGGACCATCACCCTATGGGGTCCTGGTAGTGCAACTTCTCCTATGGGATCACCTCTTTATCCGTGACCAATGACCAACAAGTGGCACGCTCACCTTGCTGCAAGGCTGCCCAGCCCTACAGACAGCAACTGCGCTTACGAGGTTAAACCAACTTCTTTTCAACGATCAGTGGTATATCCGATCTCAAACAAAGCAACGAGACAATATCATAGTGCAATCATGTTTACACAGTGACTCCATACATCAGATCAATAGCACCTATAGATCTCCTGCTCACCCTTTCTTACTGCTGCCCACACTCACAGACAGCTGTCCACGTTTTTGGGTGTGCAGTCTCAGCCTCAATGCTATAATCCACTTCCACAGTCTTATGACAGGATACCAGGCATGCCAGGCATATATCTATAAACTGAAAGGCTTCCAATAGTGTAAAATCCACGGTTTATTATATAGAATTTCAAGAGTTGTACTCACAAACATCAGAGTAAAAAGCGCTTGTATAGTAAAATCATTCAGAGGACGTCTCCTCCTGCTGCTGGTCGCTTCCCTTCCAGGCTCCGCCCTACGCGTTACGTCATACGACTCATCAGGGGCTATTGGTTAGGAAGCGACCCAGCAGTCTCATATACTCCCATATCTCATTTGCATACCAATCACTTCAAGTTATACATTCCAGTTTCCCGCCTACCATTAATAATTCTTACTTATATTAAAATCGCTCTCTATACCTTTGACATATCATGGTAGTTTTGTTATGTTCAATCCATATTTGCCTACTAAGCCACATTACATTTCCTACTCGGATTACCACCCTCCGCATAAGACAGAACTACATTCCCCACAATGCCCAAGTCTCGCTATCTCGCGAGACACTAGGCCCAATCCTATGCATCCAATATACTCTTCAGAGAGGACTCCACTTCCCATGTTCCCCACATCTCGCACTCTCGCGAGACCTCGGCCGCCATACTACACGCATTGGACGCCTTCCTCACAAAACTACATTACCCACACTCCCCTACCCTCGCGAGATTATGACTTTAACTTTGCTTTTTCCCGGCCGGGTTACATTTACACCACTCAACCTAGTACTTTGTGCAGCTTCAGTGTTGGGCTCATTTTCGACCATGATCTCTCCATTAGACCACCCCATTAGACCACCCCTTTTAAACAGTGTTTTGTGCAGCCTCAGTGTTGGGCTCATTTTCGATCATGATCTCTCCATTAGACCACCCCTTTTAAACAATCCCCACCCACTACCCAGCCTCCTCCTACCCATATCAAGAACCTTCGTAACATACAATCCTATATTCCACTTACTATACACATCCCCCCAATCTCAAGTGAACAACTTTCCACAAATTACTTCAGCCCCATATATCAGTGTAACCTTATACCACCCAAATTCTTGCTATATTCTGAACTTGAACATATAGCTCATTCTCATCTGTAATTGTAGTGTGCATACATACATACATATTGTAATAACCTGCCTTGCTATTGTGTGAATTAATGATAAACAACCTATATATGATCTATAACAACTATCCTTTACGTGAACCTCAATAAATTCTTTATGTCAAACCACACTGTCCTGAACCATATCCAGTTAAATAACACTAATTCAACCTCAAAAGTGCACCCATATTCCCCATTTTTTATATGTATATCTATATAACACATTTTCTTACTAGTGCATGTACTTTATCTCCCATCCTCCAATTTTATAATCCCCCATGTATCTATTCCCCATATCTTACTCATATTCATACTGTAAACCAGGCCCCAAAGATCCTCTGGAACTCTTGATCCCTTACATATAGGGAAATAGCCCACAAAATCTAATCATCCGAAATAAAACAATTTAGGTCCATTTCCACATTTCGACCATTAGGTGTCATTGTCTTCATCTCAAATATCCACTTTGTCTCCATTTTGGAGATTTCCCTTGTCTTGTGACAACCTCTCCAGTTGCCTGTTAGTTTTTCAATTGCACAAAATTTCATATGACTAGGATCTTTCTGATGGCACAACTTAAAATGTTTCGAAACACTATGCCCTTCAAATCCACGCTCAATATTGTATACATGTTCAGATATCCGTTTTCTTAATAGTCTAGTTGTCCTCCCAATGTATTGATATCCGCATGTGCACCATAATAGGTACACCACATGTGTAGAGTTACATGTAATACAATCCCTCATTTTGTATGACCGTCCAGTTACTTCTGACACAATCTCATATTTTCTTTCTGAGCGGGTTGCCTCACATGGTCCACACTTCCTACATGGGAAAAAACCTTTCCTGCCTAACATGTCCCCTTTTCCCTGTTGAGGACCATCCACATATGAGGGTACTAAGATGCTTTGCAAATTCCGGGCCTTTCTATATATGAATTTCGGTCGGGGTGGTAAGTGCTGTCCCAATATATGGTCACTCTTCAGTATATTCCAATGTCTTCGAATAATATTCTCAATCTCCCTATATTGACTATTGTAGTCCAGGAGTATAGCAAATTCCTGGTTGCGCCCCACCCCATTTCCATCTTCCCTATCCCTCAACAAAACCTCCCTATCCATCTTCTCCACCTTCCTAAATTCCTCCCACAGCATACTCCTGTCATATCCCCTTTCCTCAAACCTTTGGATTAGGATTCCACCTTGCTCCCTAAAATCCTCCTCATTAGTACAATTCCGTTTGATCTGGCAAAACTGTCCTTTTGGAATGTTTTTTAACCATTTTTCATGATGGCAACTATTCCTCGGAATGTATCCATTCCTGTCTGTTTTCTTGAAGAATGTTTTTGTCACAATTTTCTTCCCTACTTTTTTTAGTTCCAGGTCCCGAAAATTTATACCAGTATCACTACTTATTGCTGAAAGTACAATCCCCAAGTTGTTCTGATTGAGCCAATCAATATATTCATCTATGCCCATCTGCCCATTTTTCCACACTATCAATAGGTCGTCAATATAACGCCACCAATGTTGTACCTGTGTGCTCTTTTCATCTCTGACAACCTGCCTTTCCCATTTGTCCATAAAAATATTCGCAAGGCTGGGGGCATATTTCGCCCCCATTGCACATCCCACCTTTTGTCTGTAGTAATCCCCTGCATACCAAAAATAGTTGTGCTTCAGTGTATACACCAACAACTGGATCAAGAAATCAATTTGCTGGAACTTCAATCTTCCCTCCTGTACCAAAACCTCCCTTACAGCCTCCACTCCTTCTTCGTGTGGGATTATGGTATACAGGGAAGATACATCTGCTGTAACCAGCAGGCATTTCTCATCCACCTCATTTTCCCTCAATTTCTGTAACATCTGTTTCGTATCTCTAATTAAATATGGTAATTTCGCAACTACTGGCTGCAGGTATGTATCTATATATTCTCCTATGCGCTGATTCAGACCGCCTATTCCACTCACAATCGGTCTTCCAGGTGGGCATTGTGCATCCTTGTGGATCTTCGGGTTTTGATATAGAACCGGAATCCTGGGAGCATCTGGGAGTAAATATTTAAACTCCCTATCAAGTAGAATCCCATCCTCTAATCCTTGCCTTAAAATATGGCATAATTCCTTCCTGTATTGCTGTGTGGGGTTTCCTCTTAATTTCTCATATGTATTTTCATCTCTAACTATGCGATCCATTTCTTGCCTGTATTGTGCCCCACTCAGCACCACCACCCCTCCCCCCTTATCTGCTGGTCTAATTTCAATATCTTCCCTCTTTCTCAGGCCCTCAATGATCCTATTGTCCCGATCTTTTCTTGAATTTTCACATTTCTCAAGGTCCTTGATAACCTGATTTTTAAACGCATCCACCGTATTGCCTTTGCCTTGATCCAATGGATTGAATCTAGACTCATTTTTAAGTCCAGTGTGGACAAAGTGATCGTTTCCAATATCATTCCCCACTTTGGGACCTGGTTTACTCAGAAAATACCTCTTAATATTCAGTGTTCTCGCATATTTGTTAACATTTATGTACGTGTCAAATTTATTAAGCCCTTTTTTGGGGGCATATTTCAACCCTTTATCCAGTACCCTCACTTCATCTACTGTCAAGTTAATACCACTAATATTGAAGATTCCCTGTCCAATCACTCCTTCCTTCTTATTTTTCCCATCCCCTCCCCTGCATCCCCGTCTATTCCCCTCTTTCTTCTTATTCCTGGATCTTCTCCTATATTCCATCGCCACTCCGTTTCCGTCCCCTCACCCCCCCATGCCCTCTCTAAAAAACCTTGCTCACCATTCACATATTCGTAGTGATTATAATTAGGAACACTCCTTAGTGGTTCATATCGATTAACATTAATGGGTATCCCATATCCATCATTCCCCAAATTCGTGTCCCCCTCTCTCCCATATTCCATTCTACCACGTGACCCACTTCCCATTCTCTGACCACCCCCCTGAAATCCTCTCTGCAAATTTTCCTGATATTGTCGAGTCGGAGCTCCTCTCCAATAGCTACCACCTCTCGGGGGTCCCCCTCTCCCTCCACCCCGGGGGTTCCTCCCCCTATTTCCTTGTACAGGTTCCCACCATTCCTCTCTCTGTGCACCCCTCCCCTCTGGTCTACTAGGTTGTATGGGCCTTTGTCCTCCTCCAATGTTCCCCTGACCCGGACCCTCACCCCCAGGCACCCCAACATTACCTTGTGTGACATTTTCTTCAGTCACCTTAGTTTCCAGGTCTTTTCTCTTCTTTTGCTCCACCTGCCACTTAGATGCCTGTCCCTCTTTGTATTCCAACCAATCCCTCTGAAACTGTGTCACTCTCTGGTCTCTAGCTTCTCTCTCCACCTTTTCCATTGTTTTATTCAATTCTGCAGAATATTGGATAACATCCGTATTTTGCTTATGTGGCTCAATCTTCCCTTTAATTTCATCTATCTCCCTCCCTAGATGTACCAACCTATTTTCTTTCCTTTTAATCAAAATTTTCAACAAATTAATCCCACATTCCTCCAAGTAACCCCCCAATTCCTTATCTGTAATGTCACTCTCTTCTCCATCATTGACCATAACATCATATCTAAACCTTCTCGGTACTATCCCTCAATATCTTCCCTCTTTCTCAGGCCCTCAATGATCCTATTGTCCCGATCTTTTCTTGAATTTTCACATTTCTCAAGGTCCTTGATAACCTGATTTTTAAACGCATCCACCGTATTGCCTTTGCCTTGATCCAATGGATTGAATCTAGACTTATTTTTAAGTCCAGTGTGGACAAAGTGATCGTTTCCAATATCATTCCCCACTTTGGGACCTGGTTTACTCAGAAAATACTTCTTAATATTCAGTGTTCTCGCATATTTGTTAACATTTATGTACGTTATTGAAATTAGACCAGCAGATAAGGGGGGAGGGGTGGTGGTGCTGAGTGGGGCACAATACAGGCAAGAAATGGATCGCATAGTTAGGGATGAAAATACATATGAGAAATTAAGAGGAAACCCCCCACAGCAATACAGGAAGGAATTATGCCATATTTTAAGGCAAGGATTAGAGGATGGGATTCTACTTGATAGGGAGTTTAAATATTTACTCCCAGATGCTCCCAGGATTCCGGTTCTATATCAAAACCCGAAGATCCACAAGGATGCACAATGCCCACCTGGAAGACCGATCGTGAGTGGAATAGGCGGTCTGAATCAGCGCATAGGAGAATATATAGATACATACCTGCAGCCAGTAGTTGCGAAATTACCATATTTAATTAGAGATACGAAACAGATGAGGTGGATGAGAAATGCCTGCTGGTTACAGCAGATGTATCTTCCCTGTATACATTCCGAGGAATAGTTGCCTCATGAAAAATGGTTAAAAAACATTCCAAAAGGACAGTTTTGCCGGATCAAACGGAATTGTACTAATGAGGAGGATTTTAGGGAGCAAAGTGGAATCCTAATCCAAAGGTTTGAGGAAAGGGGATATGACAGGAGTATGCTGTGGGAGGAATTTAGGAAGGTGGAGAAGATGGATAGGGAGGTTTTGTTGAGGGATAGGGAAGATGGAAATGGGGTGGGGCGCAACCAGGAATTTGCTATACTCCTGGACTACAATAGTCAATATAGGGAGATTGAGAATATTATTCGAAGACATTGGAATATACTGAAGAGTGACCATATATTGGGACAGCACTTACCACCCCTACCGAAATTCATATATAGAAAGGCCCGGAATTTGCAAAGCATCTTAGTACCCTCATATGTGGATGGTCCTCAACAGGGAAAAGGGGACATGTTAGGCAGGAAAGGTTTTTTCCCGTGTAGGAAGTGTGGACCATGTGAGGCAACCCGCTCAGAAAGAAAATATGAGATTGTGTCAGAAGTAACTGGACGGTCATACAAAATGAGGGATTGTATTACATGTAACTCTACACATGTGGTGTACCTATTATGGTGCACATGCGGATATCAATACATTGGGAGGACAACTAGACTATTAAGAAAACGGATATCTGAACATGTATACAATATTGAAGTATTTTCTGAGTAAACCAGGTCCCAAAGTGGGGAATGATATTGGAAACGATCACTTTGTCCACACTGGACTTAAAAATGAGTCTAGATTCAATCCATTGGATCAAGGCAAAGGCAATACGGTGGATGCGTTTAAAAATCAGGTTATCAAGGACCTTGAGAAATGTGAAAATTCAAGAAAAGATTGGGACAATAGGATCATTGAGGGCCTGAGAAAGAGGGAAGATATTGAAATTAGACCAGCAGATAAGGGGGGAGGGGTGGTGGTGCTGAGTGGGGCACAATACAGGCAAGAAATGGATCGCATAGTTAGGGATGAAAATACATATGAGAAATTAAGAGGAAACCCCACACAGCAATACAGGAAGGAATTATGCCATATTTTAAGGCAAGGATTAGAGGATGGGATTCTACTTGATAGGGAGTTTAAATATTTACTCCCAGGATTCCGGTTCTATATCAAAACCCGAAGATCCACAAGGATGCACAATGCCCACCTGGAAGACCGATCGTGAGTGGAATAGGCGGTCTGAATCAGCGCATAGGAGAATATATAGATACATACCTGCAGCCAGTAGTTGCGAAATTACCATATTTAATTAGAGATACGAAACAGATGTTACAGAAATTGAGGGAAAATGAGGTGGATGAGAAATGCCTGCTGGTTACAGCAGATGTATCTTCCCTGTATACCATAATCCCACACGAAGAAGAAGTGGAGGCTGTAAGGGAGGTTTTGGTACAGGAGGGAAGATTGAAGTTCCAGCAAATTGATTTCTTGATCCAGTTGTTGGTGTATACACTGAAGCACAACTATTTTTGGTATGCAGGGGATTACTACAGACAAAAGGTGGGATGTGGAATGAGGGCGAAATATGCCCCCAGCCATGCAAATATTTTTATGGACAAATGGGAAAGGCAGGTTGTCAGAGATGAAAAGAGCACACAGGTACAACATTGGTGGCGTTATATTGACGACCTATTGATAGTGTGGAAAAATGGGCAGATGAGCATAGATGAATATATTGATTGGCTCAATCAGAACAACTTGGGGATTGTACTTTCAGCAATAAGTAGTGATACTGGTATACATTTTCTGGACCTGGAACTGAAAAAAGTAGGGAAGAAAATTGTGACAAAAACATTCTTCAAGAAAACAGACAGGAATAGATACATTCCGAGGAATAGTTGCCATCATGAAAAATGGTTAAAAAACATTCCAAAAGGACAGTTTTGCCGGATCAAACGGAATTGTACTAATGAGGAGGATTTTAGGGAGCAAAGTGGAATCCTAATCCAAAGGTTTGAGGAAAGGGACAGGAGTATGCTGTGGGAGGAATTTAGGAAGGTGGAGAAGATGGATAGGGAGGTTTTGTTGAGGGATAGGGAAGATGGAAATGGGGTGGGGCGCAACCAGGAATTTGCTATACTCCTGGACTACAATAGTCAATATAGGGAGATTGAGAATATTATTCGAAGACATTGGAATATACTGAAGAGTGACCATATATTGGGACAGCACTTACCACCCCTACCGAAATTCATATATAGAAAGGCCCGGAATTTGCAAAGCATCTTAGTACCCTCATATGTGGATGGTCCTCAACAGGGAAAAGGGGACATGTTAGGCAGGAAAGGTTTTTTCCCGTGTAGGAAGTGTGGACCATGTGAGGCAACCCGCTCAGAAAGAAAATATGAGATTGTGTCAGAAGTAACTGGACGGTCATACAAAATGAGGGATTGTATTACATGTAACTCTACACATGTGGTGTACCTATTATGGTGCACATGCGGATATCAATACATTGGGAGGACAACTAGACTATTAAGAAAACGGATATCTGAACATGTATACAATATTGAGCGTGGATTTGAAGGGCATAGTGTTTCGAAACATTTTAAGTTGTACCATCAGAAAGATCCTAGTCATATGAAATTTTGTGCAATTGAAAAACTAACAGGCAACTGGAGAGGTTGTCACAAGACAAGGGAAATCTCCAAAATGGAGACAAAGTGGATATTTGAGATGAAGACAATGACACCTAATGGTCGAAATGTGGAAATGGACCTAAATTGTTTTATTTCGGATGATTAGATTTTGTGGGCTATTTCCCTATATGTAAGGGATCAAGAGTTCCAGAGGATCTTTGGGGCCTGGTTTACAGTATGAATATGAGTAAGATATGGGGAATAGATACATGGGGGATTATAAAATTGGAGGATGGGAGATAAAGTACATGCACTAGTAAGAAAATGTGTTATATAGATATACATATAAAAAATGGGGAATATGGGTGCACTTTTGAGGTTGAATTAGTGTTATTTAACTGGATATGGTTCAGGACAGTGTGGTTTGACATAAAGAATTTATTGAGGTTCACGTAAAGGATAGTTGTTATAGATCATATATAGGTTGTTTATCATTAATTCACACAATAGCAAGGCAGGTTATTACAATATGTATGTATGTATGCACACTACAATTACAGATGAGAATGAGCTATATGTTCAAGTTCAGAATATAGCAAGAATTTGGGTGGTATAAGGTTACACTAATATATGGGGCTGAAGTAATTTGTGGAAAGTTGTTCACTTGAGATTGGGGGGATGTGTATAGTAAGTGGAATATAGGATTGTATGTTACGAAGGTTCTTGATATGGGTGGGAGGAGGCTGGGTAGTGGGTGGGGATTGTTTAAAAGGGGTGGTCTAATGGAGAGATCATGATCGAAAATGAGCCCAACACTGAGGCTGCACAAAACACTGTTTAAAAGGGGTGGTCTAATGGAGAGATCATGGTCGAAAATGAGCCCAACACTGAAGCTGCACAAAGTACTAGGTTGAGTGGTGTAAATGTAACCCGGCCGGGAAAAAGCAAAGTTAAAGTCATAATCTCGCGAGGATAGGGGAGTGTGGGTAATGTAGTTTTGTGAGGAAGGCGTCCAATGCGTGTAGTATGGCGGCCGAGGTCTCGCGAGAGTGCGAGATGTGGGGAACATGGGAAGTGGAGTCCTCTCTGAAGAGTATATTGGATGCATAGGATTGGGCCTAGTGTCTCGCGAGATAGCGAGACTTGGGCATTGTGGGGAATGTAGTTCTGTCTTATGCGGAGGGTGGTAATCCGAGTAGGAAATGTAATGTGGCTTAGTAGGCAAATATGGATTGAACATAACAAAACTACCATGATATGTCAAAGGTATAGAGAGCGATTTTAATATAAGTAAGAATTATTAATGGTAGGCGGGAAACTGGAATGTATAACTTGAAGTGATCGGTATGCAAATGAGATATGGGAGTATATGAGACTGCTGGGTCGCTTCCTAACCAATAGCCCCTGATGAGTCGTATGACGTAACGCGTAGGGCGGAGCCTGGAAGGGAAGCGACCAGCAGCAGGAGGAGACGTCCTCTGAATGATTTTACTATACAAGCGCTTTTTACTCTGTTTGTGAGTACAACTCTTGAAATTCTATATAATAAACCGTGGATTTTACACTATTGGAAGCCTTTCAGTTTATAGATATATGCCTGGCATGCCTGGTATCCTGTCATAAGACTGTGGAAGTGGATTATAGCATTGAGGCTGAGACTGCACACCCAAAAACGTGGACAGCTGTCTGTGAGTGTGGGCAGCAGTAAGAAAGGGTGAGCAGGAGATCTATAGGTGCTATTGATCTGATGTATGGAGTCACTGTGTAAACATGATTGCACTATGATATTGTCTCGTTGCTTTGTTTGAGATCGGATATACCACTGATCGTTGAAAAGAAGTTGGTTTAACCTCGTAAGCGCAGTTGCTGTCTGTAGGGCTGGGCAGCCTTGCAGCAAGGTGAGCGTGCCACTTGTTGGTCATTGGTCACGGATAAAGAGGTGATCCCATAGGAGAAGTTGCACTACCAGGACCCCATAGGGTGATGGTCCCTATATGTTTCTAATCTAAGTGGATCGCACTATGTCTTTGGCCCCTCTTTTTTTTTCATATGAACTGTGCCGATAACGGGAGAATCCCTTGAAGCATCTGAAATCGGATGGTGGACAGTGGAGGACACATTAAAGAGAACTGTTTGTATTATTGAACAGTGGGAAAGGGGCAGCGCACTCCAGAAATACTGTTTTAATAAAATATGTTTCCCTAATTTTACAATATTATTATGTAGTAATTAAAAATAGATACTAATGTTAGAGTTGATACAAATTTTAACTTAATTTTATGCAGCTTGGACTTGAACTTTACTGGTCTGTATTAAAAAAATGCTGTCTGTTTCACATATTTCATCCATTTTGCCTGCACTAAAATAATACATTAAAGAGAGACTGAAGCGAGTCTAAAAGCATATTCTTACTGTAAAGCACGGTACGTAGTGCTAAACCGCCGCATCCCCGCAGTAAAACGAGGGGTTTATACCCCCCAAATCCCCTCTACAAACTCGGGGGAGTGCATTTTGATGAGGCAGAGCTTAGTGCTGTAGCTCTGCCTCTTAGTGCGTCAATCCCCGCTGATCACCGCCTCTCCCCCGCCCCTCTCAATCTGCCTTCACTTAGAGGGGCGGGGAGAGGCGGAGATCCACCAGCAGATTGACGCACATGGAGGCAGAGCTGCAGCTCATAGCTCTGCCTCCATGAGCAGCAAAATTCACGACCAAGAAAGTTGTGGATTTTGCAGAGGGGATTTGAAGGGTATAAACCCCTCGTTTTGCCACGGGGATGCGGCGGTTTAGCACTATCTAAGGTGCTTTACAGTAAGAACATGCTTTTAGGCTCACTTCAGAGTCTCTTTAAACACCAAATTAAATACTGTAGGATTCCTTAAAATACCAAATGAAATAATGCATGAGGTAGAAGTTTTTTTGGTAAATTAGGTACATGTTTTTTGGTAAATGACCAATCTTTTCCTGCATGTGGAAAAAAATGAGTGAATTTAGGGAAAAAAAAGTCTAAAATACGGAATGCGGAACCTATTATTTTTTTTTACCAAACAGGTCTTAGTGACCTGAAGCCCATGTCGGCTATAGGGAGTATATGATACCTTATTTGGCACATGGGCTCCAGTTTGAGGTGTTATGGCTTTTTGGAGATATCAAGCAGCTCATGTCCATCCACCATTTATTTCCAGTGTATTTCAATATAAGAGCAGGAACCAGAAAACACATTCTGCTCTCAATGCTTCAAGTAAAAAAAATGAAGAGGAAATACTTTATGGCAGACCATGCTGTCAGTCAGTCAAGGGACCAAAAATGCACTATACAAATTTTGGCATAGCTGCCCTGAACAGAAACACTTGCACATTTTTTTAAACCAAACCCTTCTTCTGTTTCCTGCACATTAAATGCACATCTGCAAAAACAAGTTTGGTACAAGCAAACACAAGTATGACATTTATTGGCCATTTTTGTCTTTGTTTGCCATACAAGAAAGTAATTATTCTTGTGCCTATTGAAGAGTACTTCAAGCACTGTAAGTTATGCTGGGAATACACGGTTCGTTTTTGCCTTCGTTTAAACCTTCGATTCGTTCGGTAAACGAATCGAGTGTTGAAAACGTATGTGAAAATAGTCATAATCTCATTATAGTTTCGATTAATAGACCCCAAAAACGAACGACTAGTGATCGAACATGTTTGATATTATCTCTCTTTATCCATCTAATCGAGCCATTGGTAGGCTTGATGGCTGTTCAGATCGATTATATATTCGTTTATGCTAGTCCGTCCCTGTAAAAAGGGATTTTCGTTTCGTTTCTTTACAGCCTTCGATCATTGGAAAAACGAAACCATCAGAATCGGGAAAAAAAACGAAACCGTGGGTGGTGATATTAACCGTATGACTGATTATTTCGGGATCGAAAAGGACAAAAGGCACAATCGAAACGAAGGTTTAAACGAAGGCAAAAACGAACCGTGTATTCCCAGCATTACAGCCAGCCATTATTTGATTTTCTTTTTGGCAGAAAGGAGACATCATCACTTATCCACTCAGTCTTTCAGCTGGTGCTACACATGAATGGTTTCAGATGACTTATAATCCATGGCAATAGGAAACTCTATATCCTTTGAGCTTCAGAGCAGTTCAATAAAACAGTTAGAAATTGTTTGATTTTCAGGAAGTATTGCTGGCTCTCCATTGACTGTTTAACAAAAACACTCCTAGCTTTTCAGGTAAGAGGTTTTAATTCTTCAACACACTTTTGTTTTCTGGTATTTAGTTCATTATACAGAAAGCTGGCCCACCTGCAGGTGTCTTCTTTGTCCTCTGCATTTATTCATGCATTTTTCCCTTTCTGGAATGGTGTGGTTACAGCTGTATAACTTCCAGAGGAGCAGGCCCTGAGGCTAGAGGAGTCTGTGGAGCTTTACCCCTGAGTGCTCAAGGAAGCACTGGAACCAGATTCATATCTAAGTTTAAACTTTTTGATTGTTTGGAAGTTTCGATCAGAATCTTCGAAGTACCACACACATATTTTCGAGATTGGTGCAATTTGGGGATAAATTGGTTGGTTAGAAAAATAAAGAGAAAAATGTACTGAATAGTTACATACAATTTTTTTCTGCTTGAATACAATTTCACAATCCATCACACAGCATACAATTCTTGATAAAATTGGTCTGAATTTTGCAACATGTCCAATCTCAAACAAATCAAAATAAATGGGAAATTCGATTGGATTTCTGATTTCAAAAGAAAAAAAGCTTTCGATTTTCAGGACAACCGATCGTATTAAACAATGAGAGCCCCACACAACTGTAGTCAGCTTAATGCCTCACTAATGTACAGAAGTTACAGATTGCCCAGCAAATTTAGGATGAACCAGAACTCCTAGGAGTGTGTAATGGCCCATACTCACGAGGGACTTTTGTCGCCTCAACACGCGGCGCGCCCGTGTTGCGGCGACAGGTCGCCCGTGAGTATGGGCCGTCGCACGCGCGCGCACCCTGAACTGTCGCCCGCCGCTCTTGTCGCCATGCGATTGAAAGTTTCAATCGCATGGCAACAGTCGCCGCCGCACCTCCGCCGCAACTGTCGCTAGTCTGCGTGAGTACGCGGACTAGCGACAGCAACCTCCATAGAGGTGAATGAAGCTTCCGGCGGGGGGAGGAGGAACGTCGGCGACAGCTTCCGTCTCGCCGCTGGTCCCTCTTCCGCGTGTGTACGCGGAGGGACCTGGAGAGAAGCTGTCGCCGGCCTGTCGCTAGCACGCTCACGTGTGCTGGCGACAGGCCACTTCTGCAGCCCGTGAGTACGGGCCATTAGGGGCTAAAATGGACCAAAAGCCCTCTTACTAAAATGCTACGCAAAACAGAAGTTTGCCTTCTTAGAACAGATGGTATTTGTGATTATTAGGGTTGGAGTAAGGATGTGATGTCTCCTACAATGCACTGATGAGGACCAACCAGTCTGAAACAGTCTGTATGCATGATGGATTATTGTGGCTCTGTACAAATAAATAGCTGATTCCAGCAGTTCTGAAAGTGTTTTTATCTTACAACAAAGGGATGATTTGTATATTCCGCAGTGATGCATTGTGGGAGACATCATACGCTCACTCCAACCTGAATAATTGTCAGGTGAGCGGATAGGGATGTGGACCAGTGGCCAAAGGAGATTGTTCTATCAAGATTTAAAGAGAAACTCCAGTGAAAATAATGTAATAAAAAAGTGCTTCATTTTTACAATAATTATGTATGTGTTTGCCCATTATAAAATCTTTCCTCTCTCTGATTTACATTCTGACATTTATCACATCATAGGCAAAAGCAGGGGGGATTACAGCTGCCCGGAATCCCCCCTCAGACCAGGGCTGATGCAGTATCTGGGGACAGGCACAAGTTAAGACACCAGAATATCTGCAGGCATCCTGCAGCTCACAGCACTGCCCCCTTTCTTTCTCTGCTACAGTTGACTTTGTATGGAGCAGCTGCGTGTATACAGAGCATGGAACAGCTCTGGGGAACTTTACAGAGCACATAGCCAGGTATGAACACAGCCCTGTGCCCCTGCTGTGTGGAGGCTTCACTTTCCCCTTCATTAGCAATGTCAGCTGTCCTCATTATCTGTATCCAAACTGCTCCTGATTGATCCCGTCGTCGATCTCTAGCAGATTGGACATGTAGGAAATAATTGTCAGATCCTGTCAGTCGGATGGGAAATTGCATTATGTTTACCCAGTATGATGCCCTACCATATTATTAAACTACATTGTGTGTGGCTGAGGGAGACCTTTCAGGAATCCCCCCCCTTGAAAATCCTGGGTTTGCCCCTGCACGTGGTGACATTTTTACTGCTGGCAGGTAATGTCAGTGGAAGGAGATGCTGCTTGCTTTTTTGGCAGTTGGAAACAGCTGTAGACAGCTGTTATTTCCCACAAAGCAACAATGCTCCCACAGTGTGATGTCAGAACCATGGTCCTGACATCACACTGTGGGAGGGGTTCCACCACAATATCAGCCATACAGAGCCCCCTGATGATCCGTTTGTGTGTAGGAAAAGATTTCTCATGGGAAAGGGGGTATCAGCTACTGATTGGGATGAAGTTCAATTCTTAGTTACAATTTCTCTTTAGAGGAGAAGAAACAAGCAAGAAATAAAAGAAATGAAAGATGAAAAACAGGAGAATACAGAAGTATTTTTCCCTAATAAAGTTTATCTCATTAGTTTATTTTTAGTACAGGTTTGCTTTAACTGCAAGTGTAGTATCATATGGGCCAACAAAGTCACCAAATATTTGTGAGTTGAATATAAATTATGTCATGATATATAGAGTGGCAACAGTACAGTACACAGTACAGGGTCTTCAAATTTACCTTATGATACCAAACAGATGTGAATTTTTATTATTTTGGTCCTGGCATTGAATCTGGATGGAGAGTGAGCCACAGTTTATCTGGCCCTGTTTAATAATGAAATGCGTAGACCAGTGGCCAGAGTGCAATATGTCTAGATGTGTTGCACAGTAGTTAATAATATTAGCGCACTGCTAAGTCCCCTTGAATAATTCAAGCAATTTTTACTTATCTTCTATTCTTGTATCCCCGTCTTCCCCACACACAGGGTATGTATTGATGTTCTAAAATAAGCATCATGATTCTCTCTTGTATTTAGGTTTGTGGTTACAAGTTACCTTAAAATACGCCCCAACCCCCTTTCCCCCACATAAATCAGACACCACTTCATGACCTATGATCTACCAATCTTCTCCACTTCCTTGAATCAGATTCCTGCTCCCTTTATTGTTTGGCAGAACCTTCTGTCACAGTATTGATAGGGTTTTTGCAGGTAACTGTGGTGCCTGTGGTACGTTTGTGAAATGGGCACCACATAGATCGCAATGCTAATTGCAGCAAATGCGGCACTCAGTGGGTGCCTCGGGCGTCGGTGGCACCTGATAAACATCAGAATTAGGTGGCACAGATATCGGCAGATGGTGAATTTAGTGGCAAAGGGTGACCCTGATATTGGCGGATATTGAGGCAGGGGTTGGAGGGGTGGGGCTGGGGGGCTGGATAAGATTAGGCATCGGTAGAGGGAGGGTTAGTGTTAGAACAGGGTTAAGTTTATCGATAGTCAAATATCGTTAAATGACAGATATTCTGCAGTTGTATTACCCATTGTCCACTAGTAGAATATCAATAATTTTACCAATATTCTACTAGCGGTTTTTCCCAGCGGGTTCCCTTTTTAGATGTATGTTTTTCTCAGACTTACAGAGGTCTGATACTACAGGAGAACTGTATTGTTCAGCCACCTGATATATTTTTAAAATGGCAATTGTTTCTTGTTGGAGAAAAGAGCAGAGTAGAAGCCATCTGCTGGCAACGTTGGAAAATGCAGTCTGCTTATTATTCTGCAGGAATTACATCATAGCCCAATTTCTAAATTTAGCACAGGCAATAAAAATAAAAAGACCAGCCTGGGAAGGATGCCAGCTTTTATGTCCAATTCTGTATTTGGAAGTTACAGTGTCAGATTCTGTTAACACATGAAGGGAAAAGCAGACATGTATTTTATATTTGTTTATTCTGACAGGAGAATGCTGTTAAAATCTGCAGATTTTACAGTAATGAATCAAACCACAGAAGGAGCGCTTGAATATAAAGAATTAACGGTTATTTTACTTTCACAAATAACTGCTATGAACATTTAGGCCTCTTTCACAGTGCGACGTTAAAGTCGTGCGTTAGAAAATGTTTTAACGTGGACTAACGCACAGCAATATTAAGTCTGTGCAACATTCACAGTGCACATGTTGCGTTGTGTGTAACGTGTAGCAATATTTAGACAGTGCTGCATGCTGTGCGTTTAGCAAAAAATCTGCTGCGTTGTGTGTGTTGCACATGCTCAGTAATGTTTTTTTTTTTTTTAATGTAACGCATGCGCCATTTTCGTTCCATCACTGTGCGACAAAAACGGTGCACCAAATGCAGGGCTAAAGAATGTACTATAACGTCCAAGTTATAGTCTTTCAATGCATTGCATTAGGGGCACGTTATGCGACCTTAACGTCTCATCAAACGCACCGTCCCACTGTGAAAGAGGCCTAAGTATTTTAATATAATAAATCTTTTCTTTGTTTTTTTAAATATGCAACTAACTAATGTTCAAAAATTGTTAAAGAGAACCCAAGGTGTGTTTAAAGAATGTTATCTGCATACAGAGGCTGGATCTGCCTATACAGCCCAGCCTCTGTTGCTATCCCAAACCCCACTAAGGTCCCCCTGCACTCTGCAATCCCTCATAAATCACAGCCGTGCTGTGAGGCTGTGTTTACATCTGTAGTGTCAGTCTCAGCTGCTACCCTGCCTCCTGCATAGCTCCGGTCCCTGCCCCCGTCCCTTCCCTCCAATCAGCAGGGAGGGAAGGGAAGCAGGCAGGGACTGGAGTTCTGCAGGAGGCGGGGGGAGCAGCAGACTGACACTATAGAGATAAACACAGCCAGCTCTGACAAGCTGTTTGTCAGCAGCGTGGCTATGATTTATGAGGGATTGCAGAGTGCAGGGGGTCCTTAGGGGGGTTTGGGATAGCAACAGAGGCTGGGCTGTATAGGCAGATCCAGCCTCTGTATGCAGATAATATTCTTCAAACCCACCTCGGGTTCTCTTTAGGAAGTTCAAAATATACTTCTTTTTTGCTATGGCAGCAATTACACTGGTTGCTGTCACAGATGACAGTTGGGCAGTGGACTCTCTGTGACACTGAGGTTTTACACAGGAGTAAGACTACAGGTTACAAATAATTAGGCTGCTGAAGCCAGCACAAGTCTGAGCAAAGTTAAACACAGAGCTGCTGCAAGCACAATCTGGGTACAAGTAGACAGAAATCATAACATAAGCTATCTGCAGGCAAGGTAAGCATAACAGGCAGACTCCATGTAGCAATAAACAGCCTCTGGGGAAACAAACAAACAGTAGACAAACTATGTCACAAAAAAAAGGTAGGAGGCATGTTTGGCTACAGGTCTGAAATGAGTACATAGCAGGTGATAAGGAAAACGGGTTGCTATGGGCAACCACAAATTTATAGTCAAGGCAAAGTCCTGACTAGGAATATATGGAAATATGTATTTTTTTGGTTAAATATATATATTTTTTTTAATAAGGGGAGACCAGGGTTTGAATCCTGGCCAGGGTCAGTACTTATTCAGTAAGAAGTCCTTGGGCAAGATTTCCTTACACTTAGTGGCTACAGCTCTTGAGCGCTTTGAGTCCAACAGGAGAAAAGCGTTGTACAAATGTTAGGAGGATTATTAAAAAGTCCTAAATAGGGCCTAGTAGGTGTCAGAGGGGCCAAACTTCACTTTCTCGGTCCCGTCTCCCACCTCAGATTGCCAGAAAGACCATCAGGATTAGCCAAAGCTATTACCTTGCTTAGGGCCCCATTTCATCTTAATCCAACATTGGGCAGCAGCAAACAGTAAGTTCTAGGTCACACTTTTTTAAGGAATTGGGTAGTGTTATCATCTTTGTCCTAGGCACTAGAGAGGAGACAATAATTTCAGTAGGAGTTCTCCCTCATGAAATATATGCACAAGTTGCACCAGTAAGCACACTCCTTATCGCTTTGCAATGGAAGCAAACGTTTCTGTCATGGCAAAGCATCAGCTCACCACAATCCAATGAATAGCCTAGTTGCATGGGTTCATCAACTGTGGAAAACATTCTTAGAACCTCTCTAGTGGGAAGATATTTTGGGCAGAAGTGACAGATTTTACAGGATCCAGGTCAGAAGGCAGTGAGAAAACCGACCGTCACAGAGTTTCAATAGCTACAAGCAAGTGGTTGACAAATTGACAACATTCTAAACATCACAATGTTGTATGTTGTATTTGATTATTTTCTGGATGAATGTCAATGTATTGATCTGACTGGCTGCATTTGCTGATTCACAGCATTAGGTTCAGTGCATTCCAGCCAGAACATCATCATAGTCCATGACCAGAACAAACGATACATGTAAAATTATCTTGGGTCAGCTCAGTGTCCCTAGTTTCAGCACTAACTTTCACTACTTAAACTGGGAGGCACCTGTCACTTCCTAAACTGGGGGCACCTGTCACTACCTAAACTGGGGGGGGTACCTGACATCACCTAAGCTAGGAGGTGGTCCCTGTCACTAAACATGGGTGGTCTCTGTCACTACCTAAAACTGGGGACACCTGTGTTGGAGGCGCTCACAATCTAATTCCTACTGTAATCCTAGTCTAATGTCCCACGATTGCTAAATTCATATAAATTTGGCTCCACCCGTGACCACACCCACATCCTTGTCCATGGCCTCGCCCTGTTTTACGTGCACTGCCCATTTCCCCCCCTATATTTCAGCACGCCCCCCCCCTGGGAAATTTTCTGCGGACACTCATGCCTATAAGCCACCTCACTACATTTAAAAAAGGTCTGTGTGTAAATATTTGTAAGTCACAAATTAAGTGAAGAATGACCCAGTGTTAGTCGTGGAGCAGATGTGCTGACATCAAGCCAGCAAACATTGATTTGGGTAACCATATGGTTCAGATCCAGTTCTGTATAATGCCTAAAGAAGAAGAAACTCAACGTTTTGGAAGCTTGCAGTAAATGATGCACAGCTAGTCATTAAAGTATTACCGGAATAAACATTTGTTGGTTTGATGTCAGCATAGGTACAAATGAATAAGCATGACAGTGCACATACCCAGTACTCAGTTATCTTAGTTATCCATGACAGCTGCAGCCACAGTAAGGATGCTGTGAGTCAGTGTAACCAGCTCCCAGTCACTGATCTCAGCCAGCTGACATGGGTCAGTGACAAAGCAATATTTATTAAAGAAGAACTAAACTGAAGACTAGAGGCCCGGTTCACATCTGCATTTGTCAACGGAACCGGCTGTACGGTTCCGTGATCCGTTCCTTTGAACGGACAAAAAAAATGCTGCAGGACCTAATTTTCCGGACCGTTTTGCTCAGCGGAACAGAAACGGAAGGTTTTGCAGCTGCATAGTAACACATGGAAATATATAATAGCAAATATATCAGCGCCAAGAAACAATAGAACCGCCGCCGAGAAGAACAATGTCCAAAAGTTCAGAAGTCAGGCATACATCAAAGGTCAGCGCAGGTTTAAAAAGTCATTGTATGTAGGGAATGATAAATTCTTCACCACAATACATCAAATGCTCAGGGGTAGGTATCCGCCAAACATCAAAACAAGAAAAGGCTTACCAGCTCCCAACAACCCACATTATAAGGTTACTAGCTGATTGCCCGGCGTTGCCCGGGTATGTATTTGGCTGGTGTTGGCTCCGCCTACTTTTTCTAACCCTAACACATAATTACTCACTGACCAACTTTGGTATCAATAATATGCTTTGAAATGAAACAAATCTGATTGGCTGTGTGTGGCTCCACCCCTTTTCTGAATTTGAACCCCAGTCACACAATAACCAACTGTACCAGGTTTGAGGCCTGTGCCATTAACAGTTCAAGAATGGTAGCAATTAAATATTCCCCTTGAAAAGCAACAGATGAAGTTTGATTCACTTTTGTAGGCTCCACCCACTTTTCTGAATATTAATCCCAGTAACCAACTGTGCAAAGTTTAAAAACCCTGGCATTAACAGTGTAAGAATGGCTGCAGTTTACATTTTCCCAGTGAAATGTGTATTTGTCTCCACCCACTGATGATCCGGCGTTGCCCGGGAATGTATTTGACTGGTGTTGGCTCCGGCCACTTTCTAACCCTAACGCACAAACACTCAATGACCAAGTTTGTGAGCTTTGGGGTCCTTGTCATCAATAATTTGCATATTCCCATAGAAATGAAACAAATCAGATAGGCTGTTTGTGGCTCCGCCCCTCTCCAGCATTCAAACCCCAGTCACCCAATGACCAACTGTAGCAGGTTTGAGGCATCTGCTATTAACAGTGTAAAAATGGCAGCAATTTAAATATTCCACTTGAAAATCAACAGGCGAATTTTGATTGGCTATTATAGGCTCCACCCACTTCCCTGAATATTAATCTTAATCACCCAGTGACCATCTGGGCAAAGTTTGAGAACCCTGCCATTAACAGTGTAAGAATGGCTGCAGTTTATATTTTCCCAGTGAAATTTGGTTTTGGTTCCGCCCACTATTTGTAACCTAGACACACAGTCACTCAATGACCAATTTTGTGAGCTTTGGGGTCCTTGGCATCGATAATTTGTACTTTCCCATGAAATGAAACAAATCTGATTCACTGTTTGTGGCTCTGTCCCCTTTTCTGAATTTGAACCTCAGTGACCCAATGACCAACTGTACCAGGTTTTAGGCTTGTGCCATTAACAGTGCAAGAATTGCAGCAATTTTAATATTCTCCTTGAAAAGTGACATGTGATTTTTGATTGGCATTTTTAGGCTCCACCCACTTTTCTGAATATTAACCCCAGTCACCCAGTAACCAGCTATGCTAAGTTTGAGAACCCTGCCATTAACAGTGAAGAAGGGCTGCAGTTTACAATTTCCCAGAAAAATCTGTTTTTAACTCCACCCACTTTTTATAAGCTTGACACAGTCACTACTCAATGACCAAGTTTGTGAGCTTTTGGGTTCCTGGCATCAAAATTGTGCTAATGGAAGCAGTTTATCCAGCAAAGAAATCTGGTTCTTTTTGGCTCTGCCCCTTTACTGAATTTGAACCCCAAACACTTAACAACCGACTGTAGCAGGTTTGAGGCCTCTGCTATTAACAGTGTGAGAATGGCTGCAGTTTCAATATTCCCCTTGAAAATCAATAGGTGAATTTTGATTGGCTCTTGTAGGCTCCACCTACTTTTCCAAATATTAATCCTAGTCACCCAGTGACCAACTGTGTGAAGTTTGAGGACCCGGCCATTAACAGTGTAAGACAAGCTGCAGTTTACATTTCCCTATGTAAAAAGTTAGTTGTTTTTGGCTCCGCCCACTATTTCTAATCTTGACATACAGTCACTTAATGACCAAGTTTATGAGCTTTGGGGTCTTTGGCATCAATAAGTTGCATTTTACCTTTGAAATTAAACAAATCTGATTGGCTGTTTTTGGCCCGCTCCCTTCAGAATTTAAATCCCAGTCTCCCAGTGACTGACTGTAGCAAATGTTAGGCCTCTGCTATTAAGAGTGTATGAATGGCAGCAATGTAAATATTCCCCTTGAAAATTAAAAGGTGAATTTTGATTGGCTGCTGTAGGCTCCACCCACTTTTCTGAACATTAGTCCCAGCCACCCAGTGGCCAACTGTGTCACGTTTGAGAACCCTGCCAATAACAGAATGGCTGAAATCAATCTAACAAATCTGATTGGCTGATTGTGGCTCCACCCCTTTAGTACATTTGGACCCCAGTCACCCAATGACTGACCGTATCAGGTTTGAGGCCTCTGCCACTAACAGTGTAAGAATGGTAGCAATGTGAATATTCCCCTTGAAAATCAATAGGTACATTTTGATTGGCTGTTGTAGGCTCCACCCACATTTCTGAATGTTCATCCCAGTCACCCAGTGGCCAATTGTGTAAAGTATGAGAACCCTGCAATGTAAAAAATGAAGTTGTTGGCACTGGCCACTTTTTCTAACCTTGACATACTGTCACTCAATTATCAAGTTTATCAGCTTTGGGTTCCTTGGTATCAATACTTTGTATATTCCCATTGAAAAATAAACAAATCTGGCTGTTTGTGGCTCTGCCCCCTTCCTGAATGTGGGCCCCAGTCACCCAGTGACCAACTGTACCAGGTTTGAGGCATCTGCTTTTACCAGTATAAGAGAATGGTAGCAGATGAAATATTCCCTTTGAAAATCAAATGGGGAATTTTTATTGGCTGTTGTAGGCTCCACCCACCTTCCAAAATCTTAATCTGTCACCCAATGACCAACTGTGCAAAGTTTGAGAACCCTGCCATTAACGGTGTAAGAATGGCTGCAGTTTATATTTTCCCAGTAAAAGTTGTTTTGGCTCCGCCCACTTTTTGTAACCTCAACACACAGTCACTCAATGACCAAGTTTGTGACCTGTCAGGTTCCTGGCATCAAAAATGTGTGAATGGAAGCAGTTTATCCACCAAGGAAATCTGATTGGCTGTATGTGGCCCCGCCCCTTTAGTGAATTTGGACCCCAGTCACCCAATGACCGGCTGTAGCAAGTTTGAAGCCTCTGCAATTAAAAGTGTAAGAATAGCAGCAGTTTAAATATTCCCCTTGAAAATCAATAGGTGAATTTTGATTGTGTCATACTCACGTGGCTCTGCTCCGTCCTCGGCGTCCTCCGCGTGTTACTTCCGCGTTGCACTGGCGTCCTCTGGTCTCTGTGCGCGCGCGCGTTGCCGGCCGCGGTTTAGCGACGGCTGCCGGGGGCGTGCGTACGTTTGTGCGGAATGGCGTCAGACCTCGCGTACGCATGCGCGGGGTTTTGGCGGACGTTCGTACGCATGCGCAGCGGCCAGGATTACGCGCCAAAGTGCAGCCCTGCCCCTATAAAAGGCCTGCTCTCCCAGCAGTCGGTGCTGTTCGTTCTGACAGCTAGTGTGTGGTTCGCCTGTCTAGCCCTTGAGCTCCGGCCAGCCTTTTACTTGTTTGATCTGCCGTTGTGACCTGGATTGCCTGACTACTCTTGATCTTCTGCCCCTGGTTTGACCCTTTGCCTGATACTTGACCACGTCTGTCTGCCGCCTGCCTTGACCCTGCCTGCAACTGGATTACGTCTGCCTGCCGCCTGCCTCGACCTTACGCCTGTACTCCGACTAACGCCTGCCTGCTGCCTGCCTCGACCTCACGCCTGCCTCTCGACTACGTCTGTCTGCTGCCTGCCCTGACCTTTGCCCGGACCCGGATTACGCTTACTGGATACTCTACACTGAGGTGTCGTTGTTCTTTCAACCACCAGCTGAGATTATCCCAGTAGTGACCTGGTGCACACTAGGCAGCTAAGTCCAGCCTTCCCTTCGGGGTTGTCGGTGAAGACCCGTGGACGCTTAGACCCCACTACTGGGCAACATCTCTTCCTGCGGTGGAAGAATCAACAGCGGCCGAAGATATAACAGATACGAACAGCCAACATGGACACCTCTGGAGTATCAAGTGCTGCGGAACTCTCTCCTATGGATCAGCTATGCCAACAGATTGCTGAACTCAGGATCTCTGTACAACAGGTCCAGCAGGGTTACGTCCAAATGCAGGATCAGATTCAAGCCAGGGCACCTGCTGTCGGCATCCTTCCTCCCGCTACACTACCTGCTCCTGCGCCAGAACCAAGGATCCCGCTGCCCGAGCGTTTCTCGGGGGATCGGGGAAAATTCAGACAATTCAAGAGTGCCTGTCTCCTTCACTTCTCCTTGCTGCCCCGGACTTTTTCGTCTGAGCCAATTAAGGTGGGAACGGTCATCTCCCTTCTGCAAGGAGAGCCTCAGGTCTGGGCTCTGCAGCTGAGAGACCAGCAACATGCATCTCTTAGTACCTTGGAAACATTCTTCACTGCCCTGGCCGAACTGTATGACGATCCAGGACGAGCTGCCTCTGCAGAATCGGCTCTACAATCCCTTCGACAGGGTAGACGCCCTGTGGAGGAGTATGTCACTGACTTCCGCCGTGTGAGTCCTGATACACAGTGGAATGACGCTGCATTAAAATTCCAGTTCCGATTGGGTCTTTGTGATTCTCTTAAAGATGAGCTGGCCCGAGTGGGTATTCCCGAGACTCTTCAAGAGCTTATAAAACTAGCCATTCAAATTGATCGTAGATTAAGGGAGAGACGTTTGGAGAAATCAGGTGTATTCAGATCCGCCTGGAGTCCGTCAGTTCCTGTTATCCCACCAGTTCCGGTGGTTAGTGGTCCTTCCTCTTCATTAGAAGAGCCCGAGCCGATGCAGATTGGGCTTACCCGTTCTCCATTAACTACTGAGGAACGCCAACGTCGACGTACCGCTAACCTATGCCTTTATTGTGGAGCTACCGGTCACTTCCTCCAAGCCTGCCCTGTAAGGCCTCCAAGTAAGTCTACTATAAGTAAGGATTACTTCTCACAGGTCTCTTCAGGATCCTCAGCTCATATCTCCTTATCTCTTTCCCTGCAGGGTCCAGGAGGAGTGATCGTACTTAAAGCCATTGTCGACTCCGGAGCATGCTCTTGTTTCATGGATACCAACTTAGCCCAGCAACTACATCTACCAGTTCGAAACAAGAGCCAATGTCTTCCTGTACAATTAGCCGATGGATCGGCCATTAGTTCTGGGCCTATTACACAAGAAACCCTACCTTTACTGGTTACCCTCTCTTCTGAACACCAAGAGTATCTCAGCTTTGATCTGCTCCCATCTCCCTTATTTCCTGTGATTCTGGGTATACCATGGCTGCAGGCACATAATCCCAGCATTGACTGGACAACAGGCAGGATCAACTTCTCATCATCATACTGTGCACAGTTTTGCCTTCCTCAGATTGGACGTCTCTTATGCATTAGTTCAGAGATCAAGTCCACAGTTCCTGCCTGTTACCATGACTTCCTAGACGTCTTTGATGAAAGGGCAGCTGAGACTCTACCCCCACATCGAGTCTATGACTGTCCTATAGAACTTCTCCCAGGTTCAGAAATTCCATTTGGACACATCTTTCCTCTGTCTGACCCTGAAACCAAAGCTTTGAAAGATTATATTGAAGAAAATCTTCGGAAGGGATTTATTCGACATTCTACCTCACCCGCAGGCGCAGGCATATTTTTTGTGGAGAAGAAAGATGGAACTCTTAGGCCGTGTGTTGATTACAGAGCGTTAAATAAAATCACCATTAAGAACAGATATCCTCTGCCCTTGGTACCCGATCTCTTCCAACGTCTTCGTACAGCCCAAGTGTTCTCTAAGTTGGATCTCCGGGGAGCATACAATCTTGTCCGCATCAGGGAAGGAGACGAGTGGAAAACGGCATTCCGGTCTCGCTTCGGACATTATGAGTATCTGGTGATGCCATTCGGCCTGTGCAACGCCCCAGCAACCTTTCAGCACTTCGTGAATGACATCTTTAGGGATTTTCTGGATACTTTTATGATCGTTTATCTGGATGATATTCTTATCTACTCTTCTTCCTTGGAGGAACATCGGAAGCAGGTTAAGAGGGTGCTAGGGCGCCTGAGAGTTCATGGTCTTTTTGCAAAACCTACAAAATGTGAGTTTGAAAGATCAACTGTTCAGTTCCTGGGATTTCATATTTCTCCCGAGGGTATAGCCATGGATCCTCAGAAGATCTCTGCTATTCTTGACTGGCCAGTTCCCACTGATAAGAAGGGAATACAGAGATTCATTGGCTTTGCCAACTTTTACCGGAAGTTTATAAAGGGGTTCTCGGCAGTGGTGGCACCTATCACTCAACTCACGAA
The DNA here is from genome assembly GCF_040937935.1 of Hyperolius riggenbachi. Lineage (NCBI taxonomy): Eukaryota > Metazoa > Chordata > Amphibia > Anura > Hyperoliidae > Hyperolius > Hyperolius riggenbachi. The sequence goes on along the minus strand of NC_090647.1, from coordinate 209,761,670 downwards.
GGCTCACATTAGTTTCTGTTGGACTTCTGAGGCACAAAGAGCTTTTGAACAGTTGAAGATTCTGTTTACCTCCGCTCCAATTTTACACCATGCAGATCCTACTCAACCATTCATAGTAGAAGTGGATGCTTCAGAAACTGCGGTTGGTGCAGTTTTATCACAACGCTTTGGACCAAAGAATCTCCTTTACCCAGTGGCTTTCTTTTCCAGGAAATTAAGTGGGGCCGAGAAAAATTATGATATCGGAGATCGAGAACTTTTGGCAATTAAGCTGGCATTAGAGGAGTGGCGCTATCTACTAGAAGGTGCCCAACATCCATTCATTATCTACACCGATCATCGGAATCTGGAATACCTCCGTACTGCTAAACGTCTCCGCCCCAGACAGGCCAGGTGGGCATTATTTTTCTCCAGGTTTGAGTTTCACTTAACCTATCGACCCGGTTCCAAGAATGTTAAAGCAGATGCACTTTCCAGAATGTATCCGGGGGAAGTTGACCTCCGGACATCTGATACAATTCTCTCATCTCGGCACTTCCTCTTAATCCAGACAGATATCATATCTCAAATCAAACAAGTATCAACCTCCTGGCAACCCGATCCTTCTTTAAGTCTTCAGTTTAGGGATGGACTCTTTATGCATGAAGAGAATATTTTTGTTCCTGAACCACTAAGATGCTCGGTTTTGCAGTTATTTCATGACCATAAGATGGCCGGTCATGGTGGTGTGGCCAAAACAGCAGAGTTACTCCAAAGGAACTTCTGGTGGCCCAGTCTGAAGAAAGATTGTTGTGAATATATTTCTTCCTGCTCGACATGTGCTAGGTCTAAGAGTCTGAGGTCAAAACCATGGGGCTTGTTATCTCCACTTCCCATCCCATCCCGCCCTTGGGACATGATCGCGATGGATTTTATTGTAGAATTACCATCTTCTTCTGGTTTCACCGTGATCTTTGTGATCGTGGACCGTCTCACCAAGATGGCTCACTTTATACCATTAAAATCCATTCCAACTGCGGCCATTACAGCTGAGGTCTTCATCAGAGAGGTCGTGAGGCTTCATGGACTTCCTTCTGACGTTGTCACTGATAGAGGGGTGCAGTTCACTTCCAAATTTTGGCAAGAGTTATGCAAGAAACTGGAGATCCGTTCTTCATTGACATCAGGATATCACCCACAATCTAATGGTCAAACGGAAAGAACGAACCAGACTTTAGAACAATACCTTCGTTGCTTTTCTTCAGTAACACAAGATGACTGGTCCTCTTTACTTCCTGTTGCAGAATTTGTTTATAATAACAACATCCACTCTTCTACAGGACAGTCACCATTTCTAGCAAACTATGGTTTTCATCCTACAGTATTCCCAGATGTTAAAGTGCATTCTCAGGTTCCGGAGGTTCAGGCAAGGATGGAATGGCTTGTTGAAAATTTTAAATTACTCCAGGAAAATATTCAGCAAGCTCAGGCAAGAATGAAGACACAGGCTGATAAGAGGAGAAAGGAAAGTCCTGACTTCAAGGTGGGTGATCAAGTCTGGTTATCCACAACTAATCTGAAGATACGATGTCCTTCGAAGAAACTGGGGCCTAAGTATGTTGGTCCTTTCCCTATTATTAAAAAGATTAATGAGGTTGCTTTTAAAGTTGCATTGCCGGATTCAATGAAGATCCATCCTGTTTTTCATGTTTCTTGTTTTAAGGCAGTAGTTCCGGACAAATTTCCTGGAAGGTCGGTCGGTCAGCCTCAGTCGGTCTTGGTTGATGGTGAGGAGGAATTCGAGGTGGAGAGGATTTTGGATTGCAGGAGACGGGGAAGATCGGTTCAGTATCTTATTAAGTGGAAAGGTTTTGGTCCGGAGGAAAACTCTTGGGAACCAGCACGGAACGTTCACGCACCTAGGTTAGTCAATACGTTTCATAGACAGCATCCAGAAAAGCCTTGTCCTGAAGGCATTCGGAGACTGCCCGTAGGGGGGGGGCAGTGTCATACTCACGTGGCTCTGCTCCGTCCTCGGCGTCCTCCGCGTGTTACTTCCGCGTTGCACTGGCGTCCTCTGGTCTCTGTGCGCGCGCGCGTTGCCGGCCGCGGTTTAGCGACGGCTGCCGGGGGCGTGCGTACGTTTGTGCGGAATGGCGTCAGACCTCGCGTACGCATGCGCGGGGTTTTGGCGGACGTTCGTACGCATGCGCAGCGGCCAGGATTACGCGCCAAAGTGCAGCCCTGCCCCTATAAAAGGCCTGCTCTCCCAGCAGTCGGTGCTGTTCGTTCTGACAGCTAGTGTGTGGTTCGCCTGTCTAGCCCTTGAGCTCCGGCCAGCCTTTTACTTGTTTGATCTGCCGTTGTGACCTGGATTGCCTGACTACTCTTGATCTTCTGCCCCTGGTTTGACCCTTTGCCTGATACTTGACCACGTCTGTCTGCCGCCTGCCTTGACCCTGCCTGCAACTGGATTACGTCTGCCTGCCGCCTGCCTCGACCTTACGCCTGTACTCCGACTAACGCCTGCCTGCTGCCTGCCTCGACCTCACGCCTGCCTCTCGACTACGTCTGTCTGCTGCCTGCCCTGACCTTTGCCCGGACCCGGATTACGCTTACTGGATACTCTACACTGAGGTGTCGTTGTTCTTTCAACCACCAGCTGAGATTATCCCAGTAGTGACCTGGTGCACACTAGGCAGCTAAGTCCAGCCTTCCCTTCGGGGTTGTCGGTGAAGACCCGTGGACGCTTAGACCCCACTACTGGGCAACATCTCTTCCTGCGGTGGAAGAATCAACAGCGGCCGAAGATATAACAGATTGGCTGTTGTAGGCTCCACCCATTTTCTTGAATCTTAATCGCATTCACCCAGTGACCAAGTGTGGCAAGTTTGAGAACTCTGTGATTAACAGTCTAAGAATGGCTGCAGTTTACATTTCCCATTTAAAATGAACGGCTGAAATTTGATTGGCTGTTTTATGATCCACCCACTTTTCCTGGATTTGTAACCTCGGTCGCCAAGTGACCAACTGTGCCATGTGTGGGGACTCTGGCTTGATTACTGTGAGAATGGCAGCCTTTTAAATTTTTTCCATTGACTTGAATGGGTGGAATCTGATTTGCTGTTTGTAGCTCCGCCCAGGTGTGCAGGGGGGCCGCGAGACCCCCAGAACATATCATCCCAGGTAGTAAGGGATCTGTGTACCAAGTTTCGTTCAAATCGGTCAAGCCGTTTTCGCATGATCGCGGCACATACACACACACATACACACACATACACACACATATACACACACACATACACACACACATACACACACACATACACACACACATACACACACACATACACATACATACATACATCCGATTTTATATATATAGATAAAATGGCTCAGGTCACAGATAACTTCCAGTGAACATCAGACGTCGTGAAGATCCAGTGGACATCCGTATGGAGGTAAAGTTTCAGGAATTTATATAGGAAAACAAAAACGGCAATATCTAAGCGTAACCCGTTTATTTAGATAAAATTTCTTTAAAAGGCAGTAGATATAAAAACAATAACTCACATACGGGGCCCATAAACAGGGAACCCCAGAAGATTAGCGCGCATGTAATGGTCAATCGTAGATCAATAGACAATGGTGCCGCCTGTTACCTACCCGACCGGTTTCACAGTCTTGCATCATCAGGGGAGAAAAGACAAATGGAAAACTGACAGTTTACAACACACTGGCTGTAAAAACTGACAGTTTTTCCTGATCCTAATGGCCGGATCCGTATGGCCGGCTTCGCAAAAAAACGCTAATGTGAACTGGGTGCTCATACATGGTACACTTTTTTAATTTTTTTCGATCAAAGAAATTTGATGGATTATTCCGTTTGGTTGAATAGTTTTTAAAATTATTTTCTAGATATCATACACGAATGTTTGATTTTTCCAAAAATCAGACAACAACGATAAAATATGAAAAAAGATTGGTTTATCTAATAGTATTTTCTTATACAACCTACCATACACTATACAATTTCATTATCACCCAGATTATAAAGGTCACCCTGAGGAGATGGCCAGGAAAAAAATAATTACTGCCCATCCACTTTAAATATTTTTATACAAAATGATTACATTTTAATATAGATCATTAGAAAAAACAGCATCAGTTTGTACATTTGTAAACCTTCCAAATATATTAATAATAATCTGATCAAGAAATAACACTATCTCTGTCACCGGTGGCTGATGTAGCAATGCATGCACTGCCCAGGGCATTAACCTGGCAGCTGGAAGCATTCTACAGGTAAAGCTGTGGAGACTGTAGGGGTTGGCACATTTGTGTGCGGTCATGGCCTAGCAGCAATCTGAATGTTGCTAGGTCACATAACTGCTGCACTGTAAAATGAGCCATTTGGCTCAATTCATTGTCCAGTACTAGCCAGCTGGGTGATGTTTGCTGGGCACAGGAATGCTCACTATGTGCCGCTTTTCAAATGTGCATAGATCCAGACTCTCTGTCAGCAGTCATTCTGTGCAGCCAAGATTTCAGGACACAAACAGCAGCATCCACACCCGTGGGCTTGCTGAAAGTATATGGATTTCTTTCCATAAACTTGAATAAAGGCATTAAGAGATGATCTGTATATAAACTGTGGCCACATCTTCCTGTGTACTCATGGATTCTCTTTAATGTTGAGTTTTCACTTAGGCTACCTACACAACTGGGATAAATATTCCAAAAATCTTCAATCTCAAGATTGATTCAGGTGAAAGTTTATCCCCTGTCTGTATACAGATGTGCTTGGCTACCTGCTGACAGGCCTGTGGAGTCGGTACAAACATCCACCAACTCCTCAGATTAGGATTCCACTGAGGCTAGATTCACAGTGGGACGTTGCGTTTTGATGCCACGTTAAAGTCGCACCGCAAGCTTACAACGCAACGCGCCCAAAAAGTGGCAACGCAGCGTTACCGTCGCATACAGCAGATACAGTAAAAAATACAGGCAATGAAAAGTATGCTTCCAAGTCATTACTGAGCATGTGCAAACAGTCCAACGCAGCTAATAACGTGTATAACGCACTGCATGCAGTACTTTTACTTAACGTGCAGCGTTAGTCACTAACGCAACGTGTGCACTGTGAACAGGGCATTGATTTTTCATTGCAGTGAGTTATTCTGCGTTAAATGCTGTTTTAACGCGCGACTTTAACGTCCCACTGTGAACTTAGCCTGACTCCAACGCCTCTAATTTGCATATTACAATCTTATTGACTGAAAGCAAATAATATAAAAAGCACCTTATCACTGCCAAAACTTAGGAATTTTAGGACAACTGAAGCCAGAGGGTTATGGAGGCTGCCATATTTATTCCATTTAAAACAATACCAGTTACCTGGTTATCTGGTTATCCTGCTGATCCTCTGCCTCCAATACTTCTAACTGTAGACCCTGAATAAGCATATGCAGATCATGTGTTTCTGACATTAGCTGCATGCTTTTTCTGGTGTTATTCAGACACTACTGCAGCCAGCAGGGCTGCCAAGCAACTGGTATTGTTTAAAAGGACATAAATATGGCAGCCTCCATATTCTTCTCACCTGAGTTGTCTTTTGGGAACAAAAAGCTCCTGGCCAGGAAGCCGACACTCTACCCTGTCAGCCATCCTGGCCTGTTTTTGTCAACATGAATACCCCAGTATGTTGTCTGCATAATAAGATTCACTGGAGCCCCATGTCTGCTGGGTTTCAGTGTATAGCCCTGCTACCTTGCAGAAAAAGGCCTCTACCGTTGCTATATCGGTTATAGAAAAGGCCAGGGCCATTTTCTGCAAGGGGGCAGATCTATGCAACAAAACCCAGCTGACACAGGGTTCCAGTGAATCTTATTAAACAGACAATGTGTTAGGACACTAACTTTTAAGCATTAACGTACCTCTGTTTTTTTTTATGTACACCAGAAATGCATTTTAACAAAAACTTAGGATATTGCTGTAGAGTAGCCGTTATATAGACTAAAACTAATCCTTCGTCAAAGTACTTGTAGAGGGTATAGACAGGAACAACGAACATCAGGCCCTAGGCAATGTAACTGTGGGTCCATGTAAAGCTATGTACCCACGCCTCGATTTTACGTACTGGCAATTTTTTGAGTGCCAAAAAATCGCGGTCTTTTCTGCGATATAGCGACGTGGGTACAGTCACACGACCACAGGAGCGTCACGCCACATGGCGGATTGAATCACTAAGATCCCCGACGACTCCCGCACAAAGTACCATGATCGCTTGAAGTCTCATTTGCTCCCAACGTGTAGCGTTTTGTGACGCCGTGCATACCTGCAGGCGACCGTCATCAAGGACCCGTCAGGCAGTGAGTACAGGGCTTTAGAGTGATGTGAAGGTAGTCTGCAAGAGGATGAGGGGATTCTTCCTCTATTACACATTCCTTGTGCACAATCTGAACCAGGTTTACTGGTGATAGACAACACCTCTGCGTTCAATGTGCACAGCATTCTCAGAAGATTCACAACAGCTCTGCAGGGAAAAAATATGTATATTAATACAGTGCAACTTAAATCGTAGACGTCAAACCCAATTTTAACACTGTATCAAATTAACTGATTTCATGAACAAAGGGAGTGCATACATGTGCATGAACCTGCATCTACGCAGAATTATTTCAATCTCATTGACCATCCCTACTAGTGACAACTGCACATCAGGCTTTATTCTTACAGCACAGATGTTACTTATTCTATATAAAAGATTCCTGTGTACACATCAGAAAAATACGGTGGCTGCTTTATTGCAGCAGCACAAGTAACCAGGTATTTTTGATTGGTTTATTTCATTTTTTGTGGACTAAGCACAGCTATTAGTGTATATATACACGTTATTTATAATGCCTATTATCTGAGATATAGAACATTTTATCATATTTTCTCTTTTAATTCCAGCTTCATTTCAGTCGGAGTCGGAGTATTTTTTCCCAACTCTCACTCTAGGTACCCAAAAACTGCTCCGACGCCAGAGCCCTGCCTGCTGAGCAGCCCATTCAGCCCTATACAGAGAGATGGACAGAAAACAAGTGGATGTCTTGCTATGGCTTGCAGTAATAACTGCAACAGTGGTCAAACAAGCTGTATCTATAGCTCAGTAGATCAATGAAGGGGAGGATGCTGAGATCGGGGAACATCACAGTCAGACTAGATTTTCCAGCCAAAATTATCATGAACAGTTTTTTTAAGGTGACAAAAATCTAATGTACACAATCTGTGGCAGTGCTCCCATCCATGCTGCACAGACACGAGTATAGTCTGTGCTTACGCAGTAACATATTGCCACCGATGCCTGACCTTTCCCAGCTTTGTGCTACTGTGCAGGCTGGACCACAGTCGCATGCATAGTATGGCTGCGCTGGTGCACAGACAACAGCATGGCCACAAAGAGGGTCCTGGGCAGCAGTGCCCGAGTCAAGGAGGACATGGGAAGCTTCTGTAGCATCCAGAGGCTTCCCACTACTTGGGAATCTATTTTTGAAAACATATATTCTTTAATAGGTTTGCTTTAAGCAGGGCATTCACAATATGATTTTAGGAGGAGAGATTTTAATTGCATTCAAAGTAATACATGCATAAAAATGATTGTTTTTGTTCAATCCTAGGTGTACAGTTTTAAACCTTTGCATCAACTTGGTTTCCCAAACTACAGTGCAGATCCCTCCTATGATTCTCTTGATACTGTTGGCATTGGGACCCTGCACCCAGAGGCGTATCTAGAGGGGTGCAGGCATGGCTCGTGCCATGGGCGCCACAGCATCAGGGGCGCCATGCTTGTCCCAGAGCTGCGTTGCCATGCCTGCCCCCATGCCTCCCTGTCACTTAGACCTCAGATCAGATTAATTCTGTTATCTGGGGAACATGGCTACTTAATTTATGTATGTAAGGCGCACTTGGCTTAGTGTGAGAAAAGAGGACAGAGAGGAAATCATTTTTTTTTCAAAAAAAGTAACTTCAGCAATATCTCAAGCCCAAAAACACAACCAACCATAACACAAGTACACGAGAAAGGATGCTGTTTTTAAAGGGGAAGGGGAAGGGGGCTCTGACCAGGGTGGGGGCGCAATTTCAGTGTTTGCCATAGGCTCTATATTACCCTGCACCAGCAACCACTCTCTACAGGTGTGCGATTCTTTTGATTGGACACTTCTAAAATCTGGCCTCAGTGCATAACTTCAATCATACAGATAAGTTAATTAGCTTGCCCACCCCCCTCCCCCATTTGGCATAGAATACTATGAATTTATGACTAGGGATTAGATTATTTAGATTATAAGATCCTTTGTGGGACAGTTGGTGACAGGACTACATGCTCTGTAAAGCGCAGCAAAAGATGTCAGCGCTATATACTAAATAAGTAATAATATTACACACAGCTAGTACAACTGAAAACAAATAGTACAGTGGTTCAGCCAAATATTGTGTACCCTGAAGATTTCTCTAGGTCAGAACAATGGTGCTATTTTCCTCCTGTTTAGACTTGTTGGAGAACTGATATGATCTCTAGTTATGTTGCCCATTATCATCACAGTGTAATAAACTGTATGTGGATATATGTGAATTCTTTGGAGGTTAAGCATTTTAAAATGAGCAGTCTGGGTCTCAAAAGGCTTTTCTGTTGACAAAATTGCATGTCAGTAGTATGTATATTGACAACATCCACTCAGATGTCAAACCAGCTTATCTGGTAATTTTACTTAATAGATCGTTGATGTGCAAGATCTGCTCATCTCTCAACCATCTTGTCAATATGTTGTCTTCAGTGAATACCTATTTTCTTGATCCAGTGCTGAAAGCTAAAATATTATATGTGAGGTTTGGAAAGTATGGAGAATGGTTACGTCCTCTGTGGGCTTTAACCCTTTCCAATCCACAGTTGGACTTGGTCTTAGTTTTGTACAGTAAGCTCCTAGTAACATCCCGGAGCATATTGACTTTTAGAGACCTGCTGTGGAACTGGGCCCATTTCCCATCTAACAGGTGCTGTGGAGCAAATCAAGCCAAGGTGAGACATGATATGCCTAGAGGATGCCATCATCTCTGACCTTAGCTCAAGTTTAGAATAGAAACTAGTTTGGAGAGAACTTTCAAAATTTCAAAAAGAGACAGACACCCATGTAAGTTTATCCATCTTCCATAGATGAGAAAGTAATCCAGATAAGCAAATATAAAGCTGAATTCTCTGAAGGTGTATCATAATCCGTGAAAGAAATTCTAAAGGTTTGAAAGGAAGAGCTAGAATTCTGAACCTCTCAGGAATGAAAAAGCAGAAACCTCAATACACTTGGAATGAGCAAGCATAATTTTGCAAAGCCAAAACCACCAGCAATTTTTTGTAGTGGGTATGCTGGGACAACCCCACCTGTGCAGTTTTCAGCTCACACCTGAGATATATATACTGTATATATCCTTTGAAAACATGTCTTTGATTTGATTTATCTTACGTCCACAGTGCCTTCTATGTGGCACCACCAAAGACTTTGTGTAAAGGGTACAGATTAATTTTCTGTACTTGTGGACTCCTGTACATGCAGTCCAGTACTGACAGTCACTTGGCTTCAGTGCTGCTCGGATACCCCTTTTCGATATCCGGATCCGATTCGGATCCGGATACCCAGATATCCGATCCGGGTCGGATATCCGAGTTCAAACATTTCCGATCTGCGGATATCCGGGTTATGCGGACAAATATCCACAGATAGCTAGCCGGATTTGGGCCCAGGTATCCTGAATCCGGTTCCGGTCGGATAGCGTAAAAAAGTTCAGATATCCGGCTTACCCGGATATCCGGAATCTGGATGAGCAGCCCTGCTTGGCTCTCCTCTTGAACTTCTCAGGCAGTATAGTTCGATTTATGGACATAAAGAGAGAAATTAGATTCTGTTTGTAGCTAAGCTAGACAGCTAAGCAGAGGATAGTTACTATAGCGTTTGGATAAAAAATATTTAACCAGAAAAAGTACACTTAGAATCCTGGACTTGAAAAATACTTTAGGAATATGGAGGCTGAGATATTTCAACTCATAGATTAAGGTCCACATCATTAGGCTAACCTTGGAGTTGCACAACGATAATGAGAGGTATGTGGAGGCTGCCATATTTTCTCCTTTTAAGTAATACCAGTTGCCTGGCAGCCCTGCTGGTATTTTTGGCTACAGTAGTGTCTGAATAACACCAGAAACAAGTATGCAGCTGATCTTGTCAGATCTGACAATAATGTCAGAAACACCTTATCTGCTGCATGCTGGTTCAGGGTCTATGGCTAAAAGTATAGGAGGCAGATGATTAGCAGGATTGCCAGGCAACTAGTATTGATTAAAAGGAAATGAATATGGCAGCCTCCATATCCCTCTCACTACAATTGTCCTTTAACAAAAGCTTTGGTGGTCACAATGATGTGGGCCTTGATATATTTATAAAATATGGAAGCCTCCATATTCCTTTAGTCAAACCTGAAAAATACTTTAGTCAACACTAACCACATGCTAACCACAACACAAGCACAAAATGATGGTTATCTCCAGGGAAAGTTCCTATTGCCACCAGTGTAAAAAGTCCCGGACCTCAATCCAGAAGAACCCCATTACTTCCAAGCAAGCATAGCACCTCTGGGCACAACATCCCTTGATCAAACCCCACAGCTGCCTTTTATAATGTAAAGAGAGAGAGGAACATGAAAACTGGCACTGCACACATTTGCAATCCTGATGCTGAGCATGATTTCACAGACATCCGCTATGGAACAGTAGCTGGAGCATACTGTTGGAGTAGACAAAGTCAGAGAATGCGATGCAAATGGGTAAGGAGAAACAAAGTCCAGGCACATATGCAAATGCTAGTGCTTTTATTTTTGCAAATTGGTCGTATACAATGACATGAATGAAGAATATTGCATACTGGTGCAAGAGGCAGTGGGTCAGATTTATCAAGAGTGTCTGAGACAAAATATATGTAGGCTTTTAGAAATCCATGCAGAACTGTCTCAGGCATCTTAAGAAATCATTAGATAGTGCAGATTTCTTCTAAAACTGTTGTAAAATAGGAGGAGCTAGGAAGGTCTCTCAGACAGCGCAGTGTGTGAGGGGAATTGCTGTTGCTGAGGTAAACAACACACCTGCTGCATTGATAGCAGCAGGCTCTGAGGAGGAATTCAGCAGGGGTGGAGGGGCACCTCACAAATCATGTCTAGCCTGCACTCTGCAATAATGTCTAGCCTGTAGTTCTACATCTGTCTATCAATCACGTCTTAATCTGCGTCAGTTTAGGGATGGATTTGTACTTTTTTTAACGGTAGTGCAGCTCTAGAAATTCATGCTAAATTGCCACTATTACTTAGGATTTAAGAAGGTTCATATTATCATGCAGAACTGTTCTCCCTGCTGGTTAGAACAGATTAAGAAGAAAAAACTGTTGGTAATGCGTTGATAAATCTCCCCCAGTGAGTGCAGTGCATGGGAGGTGTCAAGCTCACCACTGGTACACTGCAACCACTTGTCTCTTGCACCAGTATGTGATATTCTTGATTTATGACATTGTACAGCACTAACAATTGCAGCTGCGCCTGCACTGTGTATCTCCCTTCCCACTTGTGTAATGTAAAGCTGGTGTAATCTCACATCAAATACATTGTGCCTGCAAACCTGTTCACACAACAGTCACCATAGTTTAGTTATAAATATAGGGAGGGAGCTAGGTGTATAGAGGGCATTTATGTGACCTTCAAATTAGTAAAGAATGAAAGAATAATTATGCAGGAATTAAAATGCACAAAAACATAATATTTTAACATCCCATCAGCAAAGGTGCTGATCAGCTAACCTCTGTGTTCACAGACATATGCCTGTTTTAAATGCTCAACCATTGTCCCAGTTCCTAAAAAAATTAAAAACTTGCATGTCTAAATGACAATATACCTGTTGCCCTTACATCACTGGTGATGAAAGCATTTAAAAAACTGATAATGGCCTAGTTGAAATCCATCACAGACCCCCTGCTGGACTCTGCAACTTACCTCTGGGTCTAATAGGTCTGCTGACCTAATAGGTCAGTGTCCTTTGGTTGAGGAAGGGTCCCATGGGACCCCTCTGGCCCAAAGGCCCGATGCGGTCGCTACCTCTGCAACCACTATTACTACACCACTGGCTTTAGACATGTGTCTACATTATTTACTAGACCTATGCCAGAATTGTATTTGTGGATTTCAGCTCTGCATTCAATACCACAATACCATTACTGCTACACAGCAAGCTCTCCCTACTACTCATGCCTGAATCCATCTGCAAAATGGATAACCAATTTTTTGACCGATAGGAGACAGCAGGTTAGGGAAACGGGAACTCTTGACTCTTTGAGAGTCAGCACAGGAGCACCCCAGGGCTGTGTGCTCTCCCCACTGCTTTACTCACTGTACACCAATGACTGCATCTCCACAGATCCATCTGTGAAGGTCCTGAAGTTTGCAAATGGCACAATAGTAGCTGGTCTCATACAAACTGGGGATGATTCTGCATACAGGCATGTAGTAGGATAGCTTTGCTCCTGGTGCAGCCGCAACAACTTGTAACTTAATACTTAACTTAAGACCATGGAGATGATAATAGACTTGAAGAGAACTCCCCCCCCCCCCCCAGCACCTCCCCCTAACACTAAGTGTATCTACAGTAACTCAAGAAGAGTCATTCACATTTCTTAGGTCCACAATCTCCAACAAACTAAAATGGGACAACAATACTGTCAATAGCATCAAAAAAGCGCTTAGGATTTACCACCTACGGCAGCTGAAAAAGTTTCCACAAAAATGAATGGTGCAGTTCTACACTGTGATCATTGAATCCATCATGACATCATCTATGACTGTCAGGTTCAGCTCTTGTTCAGTACTAGAAAAGGTAAGACTGCAGCGCATCAGCAGAAAGAATAATTGGCTATAGCTTACCTTCTCTGCAGGATCTTTATGCTAGCAGGTGCAGAAAGAGGGCAACCAAGATTGCCTCTGACCCCTCTCACTCTGCTCACTCCACCTTCCAGTTTATGCCTTCAGGTGTGAGATACCGCTCAGTGGCAACTAAAATTTCCAGGTACAGGAACAGCTTCTTCCCTCAGGCTGTAGCCATGCTTAATGCAGAACCACGCTAAAGCTGCTAGGACTGGAAAGCATAACACCACAGGACCGGAAATTAACACCTCTCACTCTGTTTACTACCACTACAGTATAACTTACATACTGTCCTTGACTTATAATATCTATACTGTATTAGGATCTTAGGATTGCAATGGTATGAATCTCTACGGTATGATAACAGTCGGAAAAAAAATACCACTGTATAACACAAACACGGTATTGCATCGCATCCCTGCCACTGCGTTTGCCATTGACCCTTTTTATTTCTTTCCTGCTTTCATAAGGCTTTTTCTGCTAGGAAAGTGTTTTATAGATGGAATGTCTTATCAGTGAGGGTCACACTGTAGTCACTTCCTGTCTGAGTCAGTCACTTACATACCTGATATTTAACTCTTTCAGGCAGAAAAAGAAAACAAAGAACACAGCTTAGTTATTTGTGTGTTAGGCACTATACATACCCATGTAGATCTCATCATGTCACATGTCACCTTGGGTATTCTTTAACCTCCTTGCCGGTTATCCCGAGCTCAGCTCGGGGTAACCTGCGCAGGAGGATATCTCAGGCCCCGCTGGACCGATTTGCATAATTTTTTTTTGTTACAAGCAGCTAGCACTTTGCTAGCTGCTTGTAACTTCCGATCGCCGCCGCTCGCCGCCGATCCGCCGCGCCGAGTCGCTCTCCCCCGCCCCAGAGCCCTGCGCTGCCTGGCCAATCAGTGCCAGGCAGCGTTGAGGGGCGGATCGGGATTCCCTATGACGTCGGTGACGTCATCCCGCCCCGTCGCCATGGCGACCGGGGAAGCCCTGCAGGAAATCCCGTTCTCAACGGGATTTCCTGCATACTCTGATCGCCGAAGGCGATTGGAGTGGGTGGGGGGATGCCGCCGCTCAGCGGCTATCATGTAGCGAGCCCTGGGCTCGCTACATGATTTAAAAAAATTTTTTTTTTTAAAAGTGCGGCGCTGCCTCCTTGCCGGATTTTTTAGACCGGCAAGGAGGTTAAACTAATAAATAAAAGAAAAGAAATTAGATATTTTGACAGATGGATTTACCATACTCAATGCAACTAGTCAAGTAGAAATAGAACAGAATCACTGAGCTGGATAAAGGATCACCTCCTGTGTCAGTACATTGTGGAAACACTTTTTTATTTGCAACAAAGTATTTTCAGGAGAAGTACAAAATTACACATCATGTCAAACAGCTGAAGCAGAGCATTGCTTACAACAAGCAACAATGTAACAGTCAGTTGCTTATAAACACAATCAACAGTATCCAAAAAGGTAGAACCACTTAGGGCCCTTTTCCACTAGCGGCAATTGCGATGCTGAATCGCAAACCGCTAGTGATTTTAAAATCACTACAGTTTGTATTTTAACATAGGAATCGTGGTAGGTAATTTCCACTACCGCAATTCATTTTTTACTGAAACGCGATCGCGCCGCGGAGCGATTTTTGCCGCGATTTTGCTATGCAGTCCTGCGCATAGCAAAATCGTAATCGCAAACGCCGGGGAAATGTGTTACTTTGCTGAATCGCAATCGTTAGCGTTTAGCGCGACCGCTAGCGATTGCTAGTGGAAAAGGGCCCTAAAAGTGGATCTAAACTCAGAACTTACTCTCTGCTCTAAAAGATTAGGCACAGTATGATAACCATTTGGGAAAACAAGGGCTAGAATAAAAATAGCAAAGAATTACCATGCATTTACCATAGCTCCTGCAAGTCAGATCAAACCTGAGCAGTACAATTTTTGTGGACAGAGGACTGCACTGAGATTCATTCAATGAATGTCACGCATCCACCACAAACCTTGCAAGGGACGACTGCACATTCCTGGAGCATATGTGTACGTATTGTGGTACTGCTCTGTACATTATAGAAACAATACTGCTCTGTACAATATGCATATGGTACTGCTCTGACTGGATCTGATGTACTGTGAACTAAGGGCCTTTTTCCACTACCCTGTGATTTGCGATTTGATTCTAATCACAAATCGAATCGCAAGGTACATTAAACGAATGGAGACTGCAGCAGCAAGTTCCATTAGTGCGATACGATTGCGATTTTGGTCAAAACGCAATCGTCGTCCTGCCACGTTTTGGATGTGATTGAGCTTTACTATACTGAGTATAGTAGCTCAATCGCAATTCCATAGTGGAAATTGAAACATTTCATAGTGGAAGACAGCCCTAAGCCTGTTTTGTTTTTTTTTAAATTAGACAACAAAGAACAGATTATCTACTGTAATAAGATTGCCTCTTCTTTTTAAATAGGCCCTAGTGTTTTGTTTTGTTGTGGTGGCTGGATGGTGTAATGGTTAAGGGCTCTGCCTCTGACATGGGAGACCAGGGTTCGAATCTCGGCTCTGCCTGTTCAGTAAGCCAGCACCTATTCAGTAGGAGACCTTTGGCAAGTCTCCCTAACACTGCTACTGCCTATAGAGCGCGCCCTAGTGGCTGCTGCTCTGGCGCTTTGAGTCCGCCAGGAGAAAAGCGCGATATAAATGTTATTTGTCTTGTCTTATTTTAAATATAGATAGGAAAACAACCTGCAGGCCTGGAACTTTGTAGGATGCGCATGTAATGTTTTCTATTTTAAAGACATATAGAGAAGATAAACTGTTGCCGGCCAGTAACATAAACATGCCATCATATGAGGAAATGATCAGTATGGTAAAACAACAACATCCACACATACAGTATGTAAGTTGCAATTAACTGATAGTTTATACATTCAATGTTTATCCGATTATTGAACAGGAGACTGAAAGGTTTGAATGAATTGTACTGTATCTGTAAGAAACTAATAGAATTGTTGCTTTACATTATTTTACAGTAAACCAACCACTAGCAATATAATAATATATGCATTCTTGTGCAACTGAGCTGGCAATGGACCAAGAAACTTTTCTTTAGTCATTAAATTATACACAAATTATACAGAAAAACAAAAGTTTGCTTTCTTAAAACAGAAAGAATTTGCGATAATTCAGGTTGGAGTGAGCTTGAGATGTCTCCCAGTGCATCACTGCTGAATATATGCAAATTAACCATTGTACCCTTAGAGGCTAAACACACCTCCAGAACCGCTGGAATGCAATGATGTGTCAGCTTGTTAATTTGTACAGAGCCATAATAATCCAACATGCATACAGACTGTTTCGGATTGTCTGATCCTCATCAGTGCATGGCATATATTAATTTGGCTCTATGCAGTAGGGCTTGTAACACCGAGAGGGACAGACTAACCAGCAAGCTCATGGTGACCCAGAACTCATTGGAGTGTGTAAGGCAGAGCCGGGACAAGGTCCTACAGCACCCAAGGCTGAGACACCAAAGTGCGCCCCTCCATCCCTCCCACCCCAGCCCTCACACACTGATTGCTATTAGACTAAGAGGCGCCACAGGGCCCACAACCTCCCCAACACCTTAATATCTAGTTATCTGGCTTGCAGTCACTGTCATGTATCCCCTTTTCTTATTTATTTCTGCTTCAAACACAATTAGGAATGACAGCTGAATGAATTCTGCGCCCCCTCCTACACTGCGCCCTGAGGCTGGAGCCTCTCCAGCCTATGCCTCGGCCCGGCCCTGGTGTAAGGGACTACAATGGTCCTAAAAGCACCCTTACTAAGATGTTAAGAAAAACTAAAGTTTGCTTTCTACATTATAGAGGTGGGAGGCTACACTGTAGCAGCACTGTGTATACATTATACAGGTGTGATAGTACACTGCAGTATCAGAGTGTATACCTTATGCAGGTGGGAGAGTACACTGTAGCAGCAGAGTGTATATATTATGCAGGTGGGAGACTACACTGTAGCAGCACTGTGTACACATTATGCAGGTGAGAGAGTACACTGTAGCAGCAGAGTGTATATATTATGTAGGTGGGAGACTACACTGTAGCAGCACTGTGTATACATTATACAGGTGTGATAGTACACTGTTGCTGCAGAGTGTATACAGGTGTGATAGTACACTGTAGAGCAGAGGGTATATATATTATGCAGGTGTCATAGTAGTACACTGTAACTGCACTGTGAATGCATTATGCAGGCGGGAGTATATAGACTGTAGCGTGTATACAGCGCGCAGATACATAGGCTGTGCATTGTGCAGGTGGGAGTGTACATATGGGCAGCAGAGTGTATACATTGCCATGCTGGGTGAGCGGCCGCCCCGTCCGGCAGAGAGTCAGTGGGGGGCGGGCACAGTAGCTCCTCCAGCTCTGGTGTGAGTGAGCGTGTGCTGTAGTTACAGAGTAGAGATGGGAAGTTCGGATCTTTTCAATGATCCGGATGATTCGAATCGGATCATTGAAGAGATCCGGATCTTTGATCCGAATCTCGGATCATTTTACTACCGGAAGCATTCGGGGGTGAAATGAACAGCAGGACAGGTCTGTGGACAGGAGAAGGGGAGGGAGTGGACACACAGAGAAGGGGAGAAGATGGACAGAGGGCAGGGAGTGGACAGAGAAGGGAGGAGGGACGAGCAGAGAGCAGAAATGTTTGCACACAATCCCCACATGCTGAAGTCATATGCTTTACATATATTTCACCTATATGCTCATCTGTACACTTTGAAAGAAAAGGTCGCACAGTGAAAGAAAGCATTCCCAGAAGATAAGTGCAGCTGTTTAGTGCCGAGTGGAGGAGGATCATTTTGCCTTTCAATCACACTGTCTGCAAAGTTACTGAGCTGTGCTGAGCCAAAAGCTTCCAATGTGTTCACTGTGCAGCACAACTACGGAACAGCCAACCTATAATAGGCAGCACGTTACAGTCAGTATGTGTGCTCTACGCATATCTGGCAGTGGCACCCATGTCCCCTCTCTCTCATCTACCTGTCTCCCTGCAAGGCTGGCTCCCATCCAACAGAGCAATCCATCTCTGCTCTGCTTCCAAGACCCCGCTGCCCGCTGAGAGGGGGCGTGTCGCTCCTGGCCCCGCCCCTTTTGCGATCCGAATCGTTCATTTTGATGATTCGGATGATCGACTCATAAAAAAGATTCGGATCAAAGATCCGAATCGTTCATGATCCGGACAACACTATTACAGAGTGCGTGTAGCCGGGTGTGTGCAGGGATGTCGGTGTGTTCGGAGCTCGGTTTCTCCAGTGAAGAGGTGCTGAACCTCCGCTTTCCTCTACACCGAGCCTGCCGGGATGGAGACCTCCATTGCCTCCGCTCCCTGCTACAGGGCCCGCCCGGGAACACCGCTCTGCAGCTCGGCAAGGAAGACTCCTGTTACGGCTGGACGCCCATACACTGGGCTGCACACTTCGGAAAGGTGACGGAATAGACGAGGCAGAGGCCGGTTTTAGGGCTCCCGTAGCGAAGTATTCAGTGGAAAGATGAAAGTGGGCGGAGCTGGCGCCATTTTCTCCGGCTCCTTCATGGCAGCGAGGTGGGCGGGGCGGACCGAGCTGTGATCGGAGACAAAGAGGAGGGGCGGAGATAGGGAGGAGTGTGCTAATCGCAAGGGGAGGATTCTATAGTGTGGAGGAGAACCATTTGCTGGGAGAACAAAGATGGGAAGGGCCTAACTATCGAGCAGGCGTAGAGATGGGAAGTCCGGATCTTTTCAAGGATTCGGATGATTCGAATCGGATCATTGAAAAGATCCGGATCTTTGAACCAAATCTTTGAATCCTTTTACTAGGGAAGCAGGGGGGGGGAGGGGGGTGAAATGACTGACAGGACTTTCACTGCACTGTACATTCTGTTCAAGCCTGGCTGCTAGTATAGCAAGCTGTGTGTCAACTTCACTGATCTATTTTACTTTTAGTTCTGTGTTAAAGGACTCATGAGGCCAAATAGTAAAAAAAAGTTTAAATACATGCATGATATTTGAATGCACGGAGGATGCCATCCGCGCCCTTAGTGCCGTTCCGCCGGGTCCCCGCTGCTCATTAGCCCCCAGGGCCGGCTCCCGACCCCACAGCCTGGGTCGGGCTCTCCTGCCTCTACTAAAATGGCCACTTGAGCCGGCCGCGGCTGCGCAGTCTGCACAGACCCGAGTGCGGCTGAGCAGCTCTAGGGCCTCCCCCCAATCCACGCTGCAGGAGACAGCCTGTAGCGTAAATCGGGGGGATGCCCTAGAGCTGTGCAGCTGCTCTCGCGTCTGTGCGGACTGCGCAGCCGCGGCCGGCTCAAGCGGCAATTTTAGTAGAGGCAGGAGAGCCCGGGCTGTGGGTCGGGAGCCGGCCCAGGGGGCTAATGAGCAGCGGGGACCCGGCAGAACGGCACGGAGGGAGCGGATGGCGTCCTCCGTGCATTCAAATATCATGCAGGTATTGACTTTTTTTTTTACTATTTGGCCTCGTGAGTCCTTTAAGACATGATATGTGGACTCGTGCTGTGCACAGTG